>NW_020200837.1:26855-28097 GCF_001531365.2 Cynara cardunculus var. scolymus
CAAACAATCTTCATCACCTTTGGAACTAGAGCCCCTCTGGTCCAAAGCAAATACTTAGTTTTCTCCACTAAGTATTACCTTCTCAACCAGAGCCTCTGGTTCTAAAGACCAGAGCCTCTGGTTTCCAAATCCTTTGAAACCAGCGATATCAAGTTCCCATCTGCAACTTGACATACACCACACCCTTCTTTCTTCAAACCCTAACATCTCTACATCAACCAGAGTCTCTGGTTCTAAAGACCAAAGCTTCTGGATTCCTACTCTTTGCAACCAGAGCCTCTCTGGACCCAAAGAGTCTCTCTCTTCTCACTTCACATGGACTTAATCATATTTTCATACTTTATTTCATCGTCTTTAAGACTAGAGCCTCTAGTTCTAAAGATCAGAGCCTCTCGATTCAAAGTCCTTGGAACCAGAGCCCCTCTGGTCTCAAAGGCTCAACCTCTATACTCTTTCCCATACCCTTAACCATTCTCTCATACATCTTTTTCCTTGTCTTTGCAACTAGAGCATCTGGTTCTAAAGACCAGAGCCTTTAGATTCATTGTCTTTGGAACCAGAGCCCCTCTGGTCTCAAAGACCCATCTATATACCTCTTCCTTGCATACTTAGCCACATTGCATATCTTAATTTCATCATTCTTCACAACCGAAGCCTCTGGTTGTATAGACCAGAGCCTCTGGTCCCCTAATTCTTCATTATTATTTGTTTGAGGGGGAGTTTTGGCAAACCTCAAAACCATTCTTCATACATCATTCAAGGGGGAGCATCTATTTCATCTTCACACCATATGCATTTTCCATCCAGAGCCTCTAGTTCTACTTTCCAGAGCCTCTGGCCACCTAAATGCTAAATATGAATTTAACCAGAACTCCTCTGGTTCTACAAAATGGATTGACAATGCTTTTCTAGGGCCTCTGGTTAGTCATCCAAGGCCTATCAATCATGCAATCCAACATTTCATTGATGAATTCCTTCATTGATGTTCAACCAGAGCCCCTTTGGTTCCCCACCCAATGTGTCATGGTCAACCAGAACACCTCTGGTTCCCCACCCAATGTGTCATGGTCAACCAGAACACCTCTGGTTTCATGACAAAATATCTTCCATTCACAAAACCCATCTTAATTACAAATTTTTTTAAAAAGATTATACAAAATTGCAGCTTTTGTGACTAAAAACTATACAACATGGGTTTTTAGAAGATCAAAACTTCGTAATTAGTATTAATCTTCCAATTAG
>NW_020200837.1:28742-66971 GCF_001531365.2 Cynara cardunculus var. scolymus
AGTCCAATCCACCGGCGCCGACAGCCGCGCTATCGTGTTCCTTCCCATGAAGCCAAACAACCACGCTATTGAACTACGAAACACACTGTTCGACGACCGATTTGCTGTCATGATAGAGTTCTTCAAGAACTGTATTCTTCTTCCCGCCTTAAATCTTACTGACACTGGCGTACCATTAAAGTACGTACAACAATACTGGCAAACATGTGAGTTTCACCCCGACAGCCATGGAACCATGGGGGACATAGATGCCCCTAACGATATGATATGCTCGCTCAAAATATCACAGGCAAAAGTTTCTTGGGTTCTGTGCATTCCCACTCGACGGGAACTTGGAATTGCATAATATGACAAACCACCCACCACCGACGACATCCTCCGCTTCGTTAAAATGCTAGGTTACAATCGTGACTTATGCAACGTTTCAGACTTCAAATGTCAATTCCTCCTGCCGATGTTGAACATGTTTTTCTCCATCCTCAACAGGGCCCTCACATGCAAGTTAGGGTCATTGGACCAAAGGAATATCAACATCATGACAATCATGTAAGGCTTGTTCTTCAACCTCAACCTTGACTATGCCTTTCTCATCTACAATGAGATTCACTCGGCGGTGGTCAAAAAATGAAAACTCCAAGCCATTGGCAAGCCTTTATCTATGGTTCTCTTCCCTCGTTTTCTCGCCCTCTTCATTGGGGACGCAATAAGGACGCATGTACTACCTACTGAAGAGCCCTTCACTCCAGTTTACAAGATGCATGGCCATCGACCAACCCTCTCGAAGGAGGGTTACACTATCAACCGCCCACTCTCAAGGACTATGCTCAATGTCATTCCGTCGACATCTGAGATACGCCAGACCTATGAACGCTCAATGCTGTCCTAGGAACCGAGGGCAGCTACCCCAGAGCGATTAGAGCCGTCCCCCAAACCAAGCGAGGGAGCACATGAGACATCTTCATCGGATGATGAAGATGATGATGATGATGATGATGATGCTCATCGTGCCTCCCCCGGCCCTACTCATACAATTCCTCCACCTACTACCCAAACGGCAACCACAACATCTACCTCTGGCGATCAAAGCTACATGGGTATTGAACAAGGACGACCCAGTCCAATCCCAACCCCAGCCAGCCATCCAGAGGCCATTCTTCGAGCCTCTGGAGATGAATTAGCCGAGGAACCCCATTTTGCATCACCCCTCTCCTAACAGATAGATGATGAAGATATAAGAGCCTCTTCCCCTCAGGGCTCGACACAACCAATCACACATACAGAAGCATGTGTTGCTTTTGACATTAAACAACCCCAAGATCGTTCATAGCGATCTTCCTTTCATGCACATCCCCCTTCGATATTTGATCTACCGAAGGGGACACACATTCGCTTCACTTACTCGGCCTCTGAAGCCGAGAAAGAGGAAGCTGATGTCGCAACATCACGAGATAGCTCCTCTCTTGAGGGATATCAAGGACATGATGGAAGTCCTCCTAGGCCCACATTTTCACAAGGCCAAGAAGGCACCTCCGGAGCAGAGGCCCAACCTGCAGCATCCGTTGCTGCAGGGGTTACCCCAATTGCAGACCTGGTCACAAAGGCCGAGTTCCAAGCCTTTGTCGATTCAGTCATGCGGTCCTTGGAAGACCTTAAACTCATCATTCAAGGGATTGTTGACAACCCACCCTCAACCAATAACACTGACCTTCAACAATCCCTTGCAATTCTGCAACGCCACCTCTCCTAAATTGAAACCCAAACCTGAGACAATACCATACGTCTCTAAATGCTCCAACAAACCATCACCCAACACCATAACAACACATCCTCCCTTGCCACCCAAAGAAACCAAATACTCATCCACTCCATCGCCACCCTCATGGCCCAGGCAACTGAGGCCGATGAGAACCTTACCTACATCATCACCCAACTACATACCATCCTCCAAAACCTTAACACCCTACCAACCTCCATCATCTCCCAAATCCCTCACCAAACCCCACCTCTATCCACTTCATCTATCGATGAAACCCTTGCCACCCTTACCCACCAAATGGCCACCATATAAACCACCCACACCCAACTCCTCGCCACAATATTAACCCAAATCCCCCAACCTACTCAACCCCAACCTCCCTCTACAGGCCCATCTTTTGATGAAGCCTTCTCCTCATTCACTGCAAAGGTGAGAGATCTCATCACCAACCTTCCCATCCCTCCATCTACATCCACCACCACCTTCGTGCCACCACAAGCCTCATCCTCAACCACAGAGTTCGCAACCAGAGCTAACCTGAGGGCTCTGTCTAAGTCACTCGTCTCATCTTTCAATGAGATTAGTGCCAAATTCGTTTATCGCACCATCCATCCGACCAGGGTTCTCTCCCAGAACCTGGTCGATGAACAAAGGCGCACCACTTAGAGGAGCAGATCCTCTTGCTTCAGCAGCCGCCAACACAAGAGGCCACGACATAAAGACCAAGACCCCGATGATCAAGGTCTTGGACCTCATGAGAGGGAGACAGAGGCCGCGGCTGCACATCAAACAAAATCCGCTGCACCTCCACCATCACCATCACAAACACAACCATGACCCTCAACCGAAGGAACCCAAGCAAGGGAACCAGAGGCTCTGCCCTCTGAAGATGTACAAAAATGTACATGTTCCCTTTGCTACAACCCCAGAACCCATCGTGTTGAGTTCCTCAACCGATGAAAACTCAACCTCTCCACCTTTTACTCCATCACCTACACCAAACCTACCCTTAACTCCTTCACCAACTTCTCGCACCACAGAACCCTTCACCACCTTATCCATACAACCAGAACCAATAATAAGCCAGCCTTCATCACCCCAACAACCTCAAACTTAAATAGAACCCCATGAACCAGAAACCATCCAATCCGAACCCAATGAACCAGAACCAACCCAAGCTGAATCAACCCAACAAGAAAACATATCTTCACCAAGCCAAACACAACCCTCAAACCAACCACCCGTGGTGCAAGCGTATATTCCCTCTTCCTCAAGGCAACCTCCACAGAGCCTAGTCGACAAGATTATTTAGAACATGGAGTCACTGCGGAGACATCCAGAGTTTCCACCCAGGGAACCCATTATGATGGAAAACATTCATCAATATATGTATCACGACTGCGATGACAGTTTAACTATCAATCCTCCGATATTATCGCCTGAGTCCATGGACCTCCTACACCATAGGTTTATTAGACAGACCACCCAAGCACCCTAGGCTGTCTTCTCAAACGATGGGATAAGGAGGGTCATGGATCTAAAAGTGATGATCTTCGCCAAAAGAGCCATACGATACATCGAGTTCACTATGGAAAGAGCACATGGTCAAATCAGCGTGTTCAACAAAAATGACCTCATCAACCTCAATTCCTATGACTTGATCGAGCTTTATGCATACACGACTCAGCGACAGGATCACGACATCAGATTTGGGATGGCGAACAGAGTGGTGGTGAAGACAATGGAGACCCTGGTAAACCATCGAGCCAAGAGTGATTTTGAAATTGCTCTTCAGTTAGGCATCAAAAGACTCTCCTGCGCTCCACCAAAAGAAGACTTCCCAGGCTTGCAGGAGAAGAGATCTGCCTCAGTCTTAACTCAACCCGAGCTTGGACTTGTTTACAAGAATGAGTTTGGGGCAAAGAAATTCTTCAGACTAACTGAGGCATTCAAGTATTCATCGGATACACTTGAATGGTTTTAGAAAGTCATCAGAGAAAGACTTGGTAGAAATCACGTGCCAAGAGAAGAAGGGAGTCAACTCATCCATGAGATATCGACAGTCATCGGCTATCGAAGACTGCTTCTGCGCTTTAGAGATATATTTCAAGGTAGATCATGATGAGTTGTAAACTTTTGCCTTAAAATGATGTCTTTTGTTTCCAGTGTTGTAAGAATTTTATCATCCAATGAAAATTTGGAATTTGATGTTTTTCTATTAGATTAGTCTTTGTTCTTCACAATTGTTTCAAGATTAGTCTATGTTTGTTCTTTCATTACTTAGGGGTAGATTGTTAAGCCCCATAATTCATAAAGTGAAAAAGTAATGAAAAACAATAAGTGATGAAGAACCAGAAGAGTGATGAAGACATCAAAGCAGAATTGGCTAAGTCTGGAGAACAACCAGAGGGCCGATGGACAACCAGGGATGCGATGGAAAGAGCATCTTCATATCCCCTCTGGTCAACAACACTTAGAGAATTATTCAGCAATTCATCCAGAGGCATACGATGAAGATTTAAAGATAAGGATGATTCATCATACCATGGAAGACAGGTGGAGATGACAAGTCGACAGCTTCACTTCAAGTTTATCTTAATATTAAAGATTATCAATAGTTTAGATAAACATTATCTGTTAATAGAAGATTAGCTAAAAAGTCTTATTAGATAGTTATCTTCTAATTAGCTTACTAGTATAAATAGGTGATTAGGCCTATTGTACAAAATGTCTCTTTTACGTTTTTCTTATCAATAAAGTGAAACCTTTGACGCTAAAGACTGTTCTTTATTGTTTATAATTCATTCTTGAGTGTTCATCACTTTCTCCATTAAAACACTATAATTTGGTTATTTTTAACTAGATTATTAGTGTTATTGAGAGATTTGGGATCAACATAATGTGATCTCATTTCCAAATCGGAATTTCTAATGACTGCAACTTACCGTAAGGGTGTTGGTGTTCTATCTTCACTTGCAAGCAAGTCATACATCATTCAACATGTCTGGCTAAATCTTTCTTCATGCCCGTCCACTTAAGATGTGTTATATGCGATTACCATAGCATGGTAAATTTTTTTCGTACTTCGGTGAATAGAAAAACGATATTTGTGGGCTTCACTTAAGATGTGTTCTCTGCGATTACCATAGCACGGTACCCAGACCCTGTTCTGAAAACACAACAATTCCCGGCTGTCTTTTACCAATTCAGATATCATCCCACCAAGTCATTCTTATTTGATCTTGTCTTCTCTCACCGCCTCACCTTGTGATCGTTGCAGTTCTTCATGAATGCTTGGCAATAACTCTGCTCTTAATGCTATAGCTTTAATTGTACCGCTCCTTTCTTTATGACTTAAAGCGTCAGCTACCACATTCACCTTGCCCGGATGATACAAAATCTCGCAATCGTAATCAGTAACTAGCTCTGACAATCGTCTTTGGTGCATATTTAATTCCTTCTGATAGAACAAATGCTGCAAACTTTTATGATCAGTATAAATTTGGCATTTAGTCCCATACAAGTAATGCCTCCAGATTTTCAAAATAAAAACTACGACTGCCAGTTTCATATCATGGGTAAGATATTTCTTTTCATGATCTTTTAACTTCCATGAAGCGTAAGCAATAACCTTCCCACGTTGCATCAATATGCAACCCAAACCCAGCTTTGAGGCAACAATATAGACCATGAAATCTTCTGTACCATTAGGTAGGATAGAATTGGCGCGTTACACATTTTATCTTTTAATATATGAATAGCCTTACCTTGTTTGTTGATCCTCTCTCTCATTTGATTTGATGATAATCCTATTTACCCTATGCGAAGTATTTATGTTTCTGTTTTTCAGTTCCAGCGATTATCACTGAGTCTGTTCAGTGATCGCTGAAGAACTTGTATTGTAAATTCAATCAGCGATAGCGATACTTAAAGAAGACAACACTCATACCAAAGAACCTTCAGCAAAAGTCGAAGACTAAAACAAAAGATTAGAGACTGGCGAGTATGTGATTTGAAGTAGTATTCAGGGATTACAACCTTCTCTACATATGTGTCAAGACTGCCCAAGCCTTAGTGAATGTTGAAGAGACCTTCAGATTATTCCACCATTCAGCGATCAAAAGAAGCTTGTTGAGCACGGTTGTTATTGTCTTGTCCTTACACACACAAATAACAAGCCCATACCCTTTCTAAATGTTAGTACGGTATAGAGCCGACTAGTTGACTTTATTACCCACCAACTTTATGAAAGGATATCTGCTCATGAATAGGCTTTTGTACTATTCACTGTAGCAAAGGACAAGCCTTCCCCTTAAGGCATGACACACGTTCTAACCCTACCACGTTGCATTAAATGTGCATTTTTTAGTGCATTTAATGCAATGGGTATAAATAAATGTGTTCTATCTCCATGCAGAGATACTCTTAACCCTTACTATAAACTTACTTACGCTTAAGTAAAAGAACACACACATCTAAGAACAAATACGCTCATCTTCAAGAGCAAGTTAGAATGTGTTTGTTGTATTCTAAACAAGTTCTCTCCCAGATAGAACTTACTTTCTTATACTTTTTTAACAGCAGATTTTTTCTTTATTTGCTAAAAATTAGTGTGTAAACTTTAGATTGTTTAGATAGGTTTTGTCTATCTTATCTTTTCGCAAACAATCTTGTAAAATCTGTATTGATCCTTTCTTATCAATATATATTTTAAATTTGGAAAATTCTGTGTTTGTATTCATCCCCCCCCCTCGACAAACTGTTATACACATCTTGTAGACCCTAACGGGACCAACAAGTGGTATCAGAGCAGTGTTTTATCTTCTCTAGTTGTTTAGTTGTTTTCTGCATTATATTATCTTCTTCTTTAGATAATTTTATTGCTTTTAAAATGACTTTACAAAACACAAACATACACTTTCAAGACATGGCTCTCTTGCCAAACCTCCTCGATTCATCCGAGATAACTTTAGGCTTTAGAAGAATCGGATGTCCCTCTTTCTGGAAGGTGTGGATCCTGAAATTCCACACTACATAGAAAATGGACCATATGTACCATTTGCTATTTCTCCAGTTGTTCCTGAAACAACTATGACTGCCGCGATTTTTGAACGGCATATTCCAAAGATCCCTCACTTATGGAGCGATGAATACAAGAAGAAAATAGCTATAGACACTCACACTAGGTCTATAATAGCTATGTCTCTTCCTGATGAGATTTATCACTCAGTGATGAAACTCAGAACATCCAAATCCATGTGGGGCACTCTGTGTGTTCAATATGAAGGAACCTCTCAGGTTCAAGAATCAAGGAAGATTAACTTAGTAAGGCAGTATGAAAGCTTTCTCTGTGGAAAGACTGAGACACTATCTGAAGTACATCAATGTTTTAAATGTCTTCTTATTGATCTTAGGACTGTAGATAGAGAATATTCTAATTCTGAAACTTTAACTAAGTTTCTAGAATGTCTTCTTGAATCTTGGGACACTTATTCCATGTGTCTTAAGATGTCCAATGACATGTCCTCTGTCTCTCTCTCACTCTCTCTCTCTTTCTACTCTTTACGAGATCTTGTTTAATCATGAGCAATCTCATCAGCTGAAAAGAACTCTGATCAAAGATTCCAGAGAAATGAAAAGCTCTCTGTTAGCTTTGACCTCTAAAGAAGCTTCAGCTAAAACCCCTTCTTATTTTTCTTCTTATCTTCCTCCTGTTGTTATTACAGAGTTAGACTCTACTCTGAGGATGTATCAGAATCTGATCTTGCAGATTTTGATGAATCCCTGAAGCTTTTGACTAAATCTTTTAGAAGATTCACCAACAAAAGCAACTTCGGCAGATCTCCCTCACTGACCTTAAAGGAAAAGCCAAAGTCTGATAAAATAGACAAGGCTTCAGCGATCTGCTACAATTGTCACTGCACTGGACACTTTGTAGGTGAACGTAGATCTAAGAAGACTACAACGCCATCTTCCAAAACCCCATCCTTCTTCAGGTCCGGGGATGATAAATACCTGAAGCTGAAGGAGAAGTACAAGAAGATGAAGAATCACCAACGAAAGGCCAAGTGCCTTATCGCTGAAGAGCATGATTGGGCTGATTTATCTGATGAATCATCATCTGATGAGGAAGATGCGACCTATCTCTGCTTAATGGCCAATGATGTCAAAGAAGAAGCTTTAGAGACATCTACTTCAAATGATCCCTCATCCTCTTCTCCTGCTCAGGTATGTATCCTGAATGAACCCTCTTCTTCTTTTTCTTCTTCTTCTAGCCTTTCTGCACTAGACACGTTGACGGTAGATCTTTACAATGCTTTTAATGGCAAATCTAAAGCAGAAATGCTTAGTCTTGATCTTCAAGAACATTTGAAGATTTTCCATTCTAAAATCAAGAAGCTGACCAAGGTTGAAGAAAACCTAAAGGATCAGGTCATTGTAAACCAAGCCATCATTGTTGAACGCGAACAGGCTATCCCTGAGCATGAGTGAGCAATCGATGAACTCAAGGCTGAGAAGGCTACCATTGAAGGGTGGTGCAAAGCCTCTGAGATCATCAATGCTCAGATCTCGGCCAAGATAAAGACTGGTCTAGGATTTTCCTATGATCAGGAAGAATGTGTCATTGTCAGGTCCATGCTCAAGTTTGGTACCTTTGTCTCTTCTATTCCTGACACTTCTTCCTCTCAATTTTCTTTAACTGAGAGTCATCTTGATGGAACTCCTTCGAGTTTAGGTTGCAAAGACAAGGGTAAATCCATTGTCATTAGGGGTGCTCAAAAACCCGATGAATCCGACCAACCCAACCCGAATTTTTTTTTAAAAACCCAACCCGAGGTAACCCGATGCATGATCGATAAAAAAAATTAGCCAACCCGACCTTATTGGGTTGGAATCGGGTCAGGCCCAAAAAAACCCGACCAATCCGACAACCCGATGAATCTAACCTTAAATTTAGCTTTGAATTGTAGATGACAATCATGATATGACCAACCTCAACGTCAAGAAAGCAAAAGCATCGGGGTTGGAAACGTCTAAAACTATTGTTGTTGATTGATGTATTATCATTTGGCTTAAACATTTTTATTGTAATATCTAATTATTTGATGAACTTGCATATTATCTTGAATGGTCGGTCGTATTTTAAAGGAAAGTTTCCTTTACTTTTATGTGATTTTACATTGTTTAAACACAACCGCATCAACCCGAACGGGTTGGGTTGGGTTGAACTTTTGTTTGGGTTGAGCTGGGTTGAAAATTTTCAAACCGCCAACATTGGGTTGGGTTGTTAAAACGGCTCCAAACCGATCAACCTGGGCCGTGAGCACCCCTAATTGTCATAGCACCTCTTCCTAAGAAGTCTAACAAGTCTAATAGATCTAGGTCTATTTCTTCAGCTTGCAAACCTTCTTCTTCAGGGACTGAGAAATCTGAATCCTCTCAGAAATCTAATTCTCAGCTCAAGGTGAATGCTTCACCTAAGGACTCCAAAGCCTCAAAAGTTCCTCCAAGAACTAATGAGAAGGGAATCCTTGGAGCTGGTCCCTCTTCTAATCTGATACTTCCTGGCCTAAAGCTACCTTTAGCTATAGAAAGTGTAAACACTGTGGTGAAAATACACATATTGCCATTAAGTATCCTTCTTCCGCCAAGGCTGGTCCACCAGCTAAGAGCAAGAAAGTAGCTAAGGCTGAGAAATCAACCAAATCGAAATCCTCTACTAAGGCTGCAAAAGCAACCAAAGTGAAGAAAACCATTGGGGCCTCTTCCTCAGGCTCAGTGAAGACAATAACTGCTGTTAAGCCTTCAGCATCAAATGTTGTAGTTCCATCCACTATAGCCTCTTCTTCAGGCTCAGTGAAGACTTCCACTGACTCTTTCTCTCTAGCGCCAGAGGTTTTTCCCTTTTCTACTAAAACCTCTCTAGGTTCAGTGATGCCGTATACTGACGTTGGTTCTTCAACATCAGTGGATGATGCCTCTAACGGTGCTGGACCCCAATAGTTAAGTACCAAAAGCATTTTTAAACTGTTCCATTATGTAGGATGTCAAAGGCATATGGTATCTAGATAGTGGATGCTCAAGGCATATGACTGGAGACAAAACCCTACTAACCAACTACAAGGAAGAAAGAGGACCTTCCGTGATCTTTGGAGGTAACGGAAAAGAATATAACAGAGGTTTTGGTATATTAACCAATGGTGCAACCATGTTCAAAAGAGTTGCATATGTTGAAGGACTGAAGCACAACCTCCTTAGCATCAGTCAACTGTGTGACAAAGACTACACAGTAAAATTCTCTAAGAATTCATGTTGCGTCTATGAAAAAGATGGATTCTTCTATCACTGAGAACAACTGTTTCTACTCTAAAGCCTCGTCAGACATCAACTAGCTGTGGCACAAACGGCTTTCTCAACTAAACTTCAAGACACTCAGTGAGTTGTCTAGAAATGATCTTGTCACTGGTCTTCTTCAACACTCCTTTGCAAATGAATCTCTTTACTCTGTGTGTGAAAAAATAAAACAAACAAGATCTAGCTTTAAATCAAAGAAAATCTCTTCAGTAACTGCGCCTCTTCAGCTACTGCACATGGATCTCTTTGGTCCAGTCAACGTGCAATCTATAGCTGGAAAGAAGTATACCATCGTCATTGTTGATGAGTATTCCAGGTACACATGGATCTTCTTTCTCAGATCCAAAGATGAAGCACCTGAAGATATCATTTCGTTCATCAAGAAAATAAAAGTACTTAACAACATTAAAGTACGATCTATTAGAAGTGACCATGTTACTGAATTCAAAAACAGTACTATGGATAACTTCTTTGAGGACAAGGGAATTTCTCACAACTTTTCTTCAGTGAGAACTCCTCAGCAAAATGGGGTCACTGAAAGGAGAAATCGAACAATTATAGAGGCTGCTAGATCAATGCTCAGCGAATCCCATCTCCCTACTCATTTATGGGCTGAAGTTGTCAACACCGTTTGTTTCATTCAAAATCGATCGCTGATCGTCAAGAGGTTCAAGAAGACAGCTTATGAACTTTTCCATGGAAGAAAGCCATCTATTAACTTTATACACATCTTTGATTGCACGTGTTATATTCTCAACAACCATGACCAACTCGGAAAGTTAGACCCCAAAGCTGATGAATGAATCTTTCTTGGATATTCTTCAGTATCTAAAGCCTTTAGAGTATTCAACAAACGAAGACAGACGATAGAAGAAACTATCCATGTCAACTTTGATGAATCTCAGTCAGCTAATTCAAAACCCTTCTTAAATGATGATGATGAATTAGAAAACTGGATGTTCTCTCACTATGGACAACCTGAAGCTTCCTTCAGTGTTCCTCTAAACACTGAGGCCCCTGAAGCTGAAGATGATCCACTTATCATTCTAGTTGTAGCTAGTCACTCCAACGTATCTTCTTTAGAGACCGTTGTCATGCCCATTAGCTGTGTTCCTCTTTCTACTTCAAACACTGATCAATCAGTGAATGAAATACCTTCAGCAACTGAACCTTCATCAGTCGCTTAATCTGCGGACCCTTTAGCAATTGTTCCTATTGTTGAAGACACTACAGCTGAAGCCTCATCCTCTGTTCCTAAAGCTATCTACTCAGATGATAATCCTCTACCAGCTCAACGATGGACTAACGACCATCCAATTCATCAAATTCTTGGTGATCTAGATGCAGGTATTCAGACACGTCGTGGTCTAGATAATATTTGTCTCTTTGTCAACTTTCTTTCCTTAGTTGAACCTAAGAAAATCAATGATGCTATCTCAGACCCTAGTTGTGTCCTCGCCATGCAAGAGGAGCTCATTGAGTTTGATAGGAACAAAGTCGGGTACCTTATCCCACATCCTTCTGACAAAAATGTGATAGGCACCAAGTGGGTCTATCGTAATAAGTTGGATGAAGAAGGTGTGGTAACCCGTAACAAGGCTCGACTTGTTTCTTAGGGTTATAGAAAAGAAGAAGGGATCGACTACGATGAAACCTTCGCACCAGTGGCTAGAGTCGAAGCAATTTGACTCTTCCTAGCCTTTGCTGCCCAAAGAGACTTTAAAGTCTACCAAATGGATGTAAAGAGCGCTTTTCTTAATGGAAAACTTCAAGAGTAAGTTTATGTTGAACAACCTCCAGGGTTTCTTGACCCTAAG
Organism: Cynara cardunculus var. scolymus; assembly: GCF_001531365.2. NCBI lineage: Eukaryota > Viridiplantae > Streptophyta > Magnoliopsida > Asterales > Asteraceae > Cynara > Cynara cardunculus. Next base: position 40,671 of record NW_020200837.1, read on the forward strand.
TATCCAAACCATGTCTACCGTTTGGATAAGGCTCTTTATGGATTAAAACAGGCTCCTCATGCCTAGTATGATACCCTTTCCTCGTTTCTCATCTCTGAGAAATTTGTACGTGGAAAGATTGACCAGACCTTATTTCTTAGGAAAGTTAAAGGTCATATCATTCTAGTCCAAATTTATGTCGATGATATTATATTTGATTCCACTGATCCCTCTTTGTGTTTTCGATTCGCTGATCACATGAAGAAAGAATATCAGATGAGCATGATGGGAGAACTAACCTTCTTTTTAGGTCTCCAGATCAAACAGTCAGATAAATGTATCTTTATCAGTCAAAGTAAGTATGTTCGTGACATGCTGAAGAAGTTTGATCTATCTAATAGTTTATATATGAAGACTCGAATGGCTCCTCCAATCTCTCTTAACAAGGATCCAAATGGAAAAGCTGTAAATGTAACTAATTATAGAGGAATGATCGGCTCCCAGCTGTATCTCACAGCTAGTCGACCAGATATCATGTATTCTACATGCCTATGTGCACAATATAAATCTGAATCTAAGGAATCCCATCTGATTGCTGTATAACGCATCTTCAGATATCTTAAGGGAACTCCTAACTTGGGTCTCTGGTACCCTAAAGGTTCAGGTTTTGACCAAATAGGTTACTCGGATAGTGATTTTACAGGTTGCAAAATTTTTAGGAAAAACACCACTGGAGGCTGTCAGCTTCTAGGTGGAAAGTTGGTGAGTTGGACAAGTAAAAAGCAAAATTCAATGTCCATATCAACTGCTGAAGTTGAATACGTAGCCGTTGGTAGCTGCTGTGCCCAAATGCTTTGGATGAAAAACCAGCTGATAGACTACGATCTTCAGTTTTCAAAGGTTCCTATCTATTGTGATAGCACTAGTGCTATTGCAATTGCAAATAACCCTGTACTTCACTCCAAGACCAAACATATAGAGATCCAATATCCTTTTATCAGAGATTATGTTATGAATGGTGACATTGAACTTCACTTCGTTCCAGCTGATTACCAGCTCGCTGACCTTTTCACCAAGCCTCTTGATGAGACAAGATTTAACATCTTGATCAGTGAAATGGGGATGCTAAACGCTAAAGAATAATTATCTTCAGCTTTAACATCAATCAGTAAGTGAAATGATTCAGTGTTCTACCTCTGTCACTGAACTCTTGAGCAAATATATCTATTCTCTCTAAGGTATGTTTAGTTATTCTTTTTTCTTAAAAACTTAAAACTATCACCGAAGCTTTCTTTTTTCAGTGATCAATTTCTTTTAAAAGATTTGTTTCAATGATTCTTGTACTCACTGAACATTTTTATAAGTATATCTTTCTTACACTTATCTTTTCTTAAAAATCTAAATGATCACTGAACCTTTCCTATTCAGTGATTCAAATGTTTTTAAAAGTCAGGATCAGTGATTCTCTTATCACTAACACTGAAGTCTAAAAACTATCACTGAATTTTTTCTCTCTTAAGTGATCAAAATGTTTAAAAAAGTATTTTCAGTGTTTCTTCTAACACTAAATGACTCTTCGTTTTCTTAAAAACCTTTTCATTTTTAAGAAATAGTTAATGAACTGTCTTTATGACGACAATCTCTGTTTACAATGAGCAACACTTTGGGACGCGCAAAAAGGTCTGCCATACGCGACCTCATTTAATGTCATACAATCATGGATGAGAACGTGCCATCTTTTCCATCATGGCCTTTTCCCTTAACCAGCGTCTTTTTCTCTCTCTTATCCTGTTTTTCTCCTCTCCTACCTATAAGTATGAGACTTCTCTCTCACATTTTTCCTTACGCTTTCAAAATTCTAGACGAACCTCTGTCATTTTGCAAGCAAGAACAACCTTCAACAATTTCTTCTTCGACCTTCTCAAACGAACTAAGGTCGACACATTCTTTCACTTCTTATTCTTCTTTTCTTTTATTAAATACATGTTTGAAGTTTTAAGAACTTTGTTCTATTAAAAAAGAAACATTAATGATTATTAACACAACCTCTTTCTTGGTTATAATCATATTTCATCAAATACATTCTACTTGAAAAACCCTAATCCTTCTTCCAGGATTTTTCAAAAAAAGTTTTTCTTGTTCAAAACTTAAACTAAACACAACTCTTGGTTTAACTAACACTGTTTTGTATCTTGTTTTCTTACCAAAAACAGATGGCTGCTAAGAACGTAAGCTTTTTAATCGATGAAGTATCTTTCAAGGACAACAATCACGTTGCCTTGTTAGAGATCCCCTCTAACAAATCCTTCTATGAGGAAGAGGCTAACTTCCTCAAACAGTCTTCTCTTGGTTTTGCTCTTAACCATGAGCCCATCATGGTTAAAGAAGCCCTCCAACAGTTCTGGTTCACTGCTAAAGTGGTGGACCTTGAAGACAAGAATGGTCACCAAGTGGAGAATATCATCTTCACGTTCAATCGCATGACCGTGAATTTTGGTGTCGCCACCATGAGGATAGCTCTTTGCCTCCCCAAGGGCCCCTTCGACAGCGAGCCCTCCACTGTCAAGATCATCTAATGTCTCGATGACATTGGCTACCAATGGCCAATGAAGAAAAACTCAAATGCTCCCATGAAGTCCCTTTCAAAGATTAAGAAAAACAGGATGTCAGCTATCTGGAAATACATGTTCTCTCACTTCATCCAGTCTATGGGTGGAAAGAACAGAGGACAAGACCAGGCCTCTAGAGTTGCCCTGATGATTGGAGTATCTGCAATTCAGCATTGCAATATAAATTATGTTGCAGTTATTTTCGATGATCTGGTGCAAAAGCTAAACAAGCGCCATTAAGAAAAGGTGGTACCATACACCAAGTTCCTCTCCATGGTCTTTGCAAAAATATTTGCAGAAAAATATTCCAAGGAAGGAAACCTCTAGGTGTGTAGGCTTGGATCCAGGATTCTAGATCACAAGCTGAGGGAAGGAGAGGTTTCACTTTCTTCTATAGTTTCCTTCTCTCCCTCTTCTCCTCAGGTAGTGAAGACAAAGGAAGACCCCCTGCATCTAGCCCAGCCACCAAAACCTCTTTAAAACGACTTTCTCAACCAACTCTTGGTTCTCCTCAGAGAGATAAGAAGGCCAAAAATAGGATAGCCACGTCTCTAGCTGAGACCTCTCGAATGGTTTCAGCTATTGAAACTAGCCTTAACCCCAAGACACCTTCAACAACCCTCCCTAGCTCTTCAGTGATCTCTGAAATCATTGTCATATCAGTGGTGCCTACCCCAACCGCCCTCAGTGACCTAAATCACTGAAGGTGTGAATATCAGCGTCGCCACCGCTGACCACCCACAAATCTTCTCAACCATTTTCTCTTCTCCTTCTTCTTTGGTCGCTACACGTGTTTATGACTCATCAGTGAATGTCCTCCCTGATGATGAAACACACACCACTGGACCTTAGGTTACTCCTTTCGAGGCTCCTCAGCATACAGATGCTCATTTTCTTGAGGGCATCATTCAGCAAACCAGTGTCAATCCTTTGGATGTCACTGATGACCCCTCAGGTATTCCATCTTCCTATCCTTTCAATTCTTCTAACCTCGAGCTTCTATCTGCTCACTTTCCATCTCTTGCAGGTCCTTCTGCACCTCAGGGTATGGACGAAGAAGAAGACGATTACAATGAAGAAGATGACTACGAAGAAGAAGATGAAGATTATGACATGGCTTCTGATGTCAGGCTTCTCCTCCCAGCCGCCGATACCGTCTTCTACAATATGTCTAAAGTACATCGAGATATGCCTCACAAGAAAGATATCGATGTGGACCTCTCAGTTGTCAAAGCTGATGTTCAAGAAGTTAGGAGTCAACTCTCGAATCTTCATGAGGTTGTTCGAGCCAATGCTGAAGCCATTGATGTTCTCTCCAGCAAGGCTGACGACGCTCAGGCTCAGTCTCTCCAGCAGATAGAGCTTCTTCATCAGATCCTGGATGTTGTGCGTCAACGAGCACCAGTGATCCTGCCCTCTTTCATCATTGATGACCGCGCTCAGCTTAATGAGACGCATGAAGCAACGACAACTCTAGCCAGTGCTCTGCCATGATTAGAGGAAATGATGGTTCTCCAGCATCAGCGCATGGACGAAATCTTTGGCCTATACTCTCAAGTCTTAGCCAGAGAGAGGGAGATGAGGTCCAATGTTGCTGGACCATCTGCTGCTCCAGCAATCCATGAAGTTGAAGCTGAAGCTCCTAGAGCTAAAGCTGAAGCTGAGATTGCTTATCCTATCCCAACATCCGGTGAAGCTGTTACAGCTGAGGAAGTTGATGACCTTCCCATCACCTCTGTACATGTTGATGGTGATGTGGAAGAAGAAGAAGAAGAAGAAGAAGAAGAAGAAGAAGATGATGATGATGATGATGAAGATGATGAACCTGATCTTCCAGACTCTGGCAGTGACCTCGATGGCGATGGTGACGATGATGATGAAGATGACTTCACCATTCAGTATCAACGACCAACAACCGCCACCAAAAGAGTCGACCTTAGAGATTCTGCATCCCAGGGGAGCAAAAAGAAGAAGAGTCCACTCCATCAAAGAACCAGGATCCTAAGTCGAAAGGCAAAGGTGTCGCTAAAGAAGGGAACCTGAAGGTACTTTTCAAAAACCCTCAACCCTTATTTGAAGACTCTACCTCTCAGGTAGTTTTCACTTCATTATATCAACTTCATATCCCTTTAACTACATGTGGTCGACTGGAGTGGGTCCCTGAAAACCCTGTCTCTAGTACTCCTACCGACCAACAGATGGCTCAGCTTAAGGAGTCACTCGACCAGACTAGAGTAAAAATCTATCTTCGTACCTCTAGTGGTGGTGAGTTTGACTTCCTTTCAGAAGATGAAAGACTCGAGGCAATAAGTGCTGAAGAAGAGCTAGAACTTCAGAAGAAGTAGACTGAAGACAACCTAAAGCTGGCCAAGTCACTAGCTGAAAAGATTCTCCCAAAGAGAAATTCCAAAAAAAGGTGAATGTTGTCCAAGCCCAAGCTAAGTTACTTTCTCTTGCAGAAGCTGAGCACGAGAAAAATCTGAAGCTGGCTGAGCGAGACAAGCACTGGAGCGAAGCAAAGCTGAAGAAGAGAATCAGTCCTCACCCGATCAAGAGCGTCAACATCAACGAACGATCCAAAGACGGTGGAACTCTTGTCTCAATGCTCATCACTAGGGATAATCTCGATGCCATTACCGAGTACCCTTCCTACCTTAGCCACTATGGATACAACGAATGGCTGGAGATCAGGCAAGCCATTCAGCGATCCAAGTCTAGACATAAGCTAGTTATCGAAGACATCATCAACGATCTCATCAAAAGGATGTCCAGGTATGTCGCAGTCCCTGACAGGCCATCTCTGAAGAAGGGAGGAAGAAAGAAAAGACTCTCCAGTGCTAATGATGGACCATCCCTGAGGAACGAACATGAAACAAGGTTCTCCTTAAATGAAGTCTTGAAGAAATATGAAAGTATAGACATTTCAATGCTGAATCTTGATCTGCCATAGAAGGGTCCTTATATACCCAACTCTGTGCACTTCAAACATGAGTTAGGAGTTATATTCCTTGGCTATGAAGGTGAAGTAAGATTTCAGAGAATGTTTGAGTTACATCTATGCCCGATGGGACATCTGATTTATCTCATGTTTTGGGTAGATGATAACCTACAAGAAAAAGCGGTGGACCGAAAGATACGAAGAGAATTTCTACGTCAAAAAAAGCTTGGAGAGATGTACCTGACTACGTTAACCTAAACATCCTAGACTAGTTCATCTTTCTTTGTAATATTGTCCATATTCTTTTGTAATCTACTTACTATGTCTACTTTCAGTGATTAATCTTATAGTCTGTAAGTTTTAGACATGTACAGAACATCTTGTAATATTTCCATTGAATATAATATAAGTCTTTTTGTGCATCAATGAAAAAGATCCTTGAAAAAAGTAATAGGGACACAAGTTTATGAGTTCCAATATTACTTTTCACGTTCACTGACAATCTTTAAGTCAATGAATAAGCTTTCAGTTTCAGTTTCCATCCTTATAACTTTTCTTAAATGTAACTTAAGAAAATTCTCTAATTAAAATCTGACTCACTAAAAAAGATCCCAAAATAGTTAAAAGGGACATGTACTTTATATGTACTTTTCTTTACTATAATTTGATAAGACAACTTTCTTTATGTTGTCTTGTTATCATCAAATAGGGGGATATTGTTGATCCTCTCTCTCATTTGATTTGATGATAATCCCTTTTACCCTATGTGAAGTATTTATGTTTCTGTTTTTCAGTTCCAGCGATCATCATTGAGTCTGTTCAGTGATCGCTGAATAACTTGTATTGTAAATCCAATCAGCGACAACGATACTTCAACAAGACAACACTCACACCAAAGAACCTTCAGCAAAAGTCGAAGACTGAAACTGAAGATTAGAGACTGGCGAGTACGTGATCTAAATCGGTATTCAGTGATTACAACCTTGTCTACATATGTGTGAAGATTGCCCAAACCTCAGCGAATGCTGAAGAGACCTTTGGGTTATTCCAGCATTCAGCGATCAAAAGAAGCTTGTTGAGCATGATTGTTGTTGTCTTGTCCTTACACACACAAAGGACAAACCCATACCCTTTCTAAACGTTAGTACGGTACGGAGCCGACTAGTTGACTCTATTACCCACCAACTTTATGGAAAGATGTCTGCTCATGAATAGGCTTTTGTATTATTCATTGTAGCAAAGGACAAGCCTTCCCATTAAGGCTTGACACACATTCTAACCCTACCACGTTGCATTGAATGTGCATTTAATGCAATGGGTATAAATAGATGTGTTCTATCTCCATGTAGAGATACTCTTAACCTTTACTCTGAACTTACTTATACTTAAGTAAAAAAAACACACACATCTAAGAACAAATACGCTCATCTTCAAGAGCAAGTTAGAATCTCTTTGTTGTATTCTAAACAAGTTCTCTCCCAGATAGAACTTACTTTCTTCTACTTCTTTAACAGCAACTCTTTTCTTTATTTGCTAAAAATTAGTGTGTACACTTTAGATTGTTTAGATAGGTTTTGTCTACCTTATCTTTCCGCAAACAATCTCGTAAAATTTGTATTGATCCTTTCTTATCAATATATATTTTAAGTTTGAAAATTTTGTGTTTGTATTCATCCCTCCCCCCTTTCTACAAACTATTATACACATCTTGTAGACCCTAACGGGACCAACATTGTTCCTCCTTTCATTCAAACCATGCATTCTTTTTCGTCAATTCGGTTAACGAAATAGCAATACGAGAAATATCTTGAATGAAATTCCGATAATAACTTGTCAGCCCAAGAAAACTCCTGATTTTTGTTGTTGTTTTTGGTGCTTCCCACTTCTCAATAGCTTCAATTTTGAAGGGATCCACCTTTATAACCATCTCAGAAATAACATGGCCCAAAAATTGGACTCTCGTAACCAAAACGCACATTTTCTCATCTTGGCATACAACTTTTCTTGTTTTAACAATCCCAGAAGCGATCATAAATGATTTGCTTGCTCTTCCTCTAATCAAAAGTATATTAGAATATCCTCGATAAAAACAGTAACAAATTTATCGAGATACGGACGGCATACCCTATTCATCATGTCCATAAATGTTGTTGGTGCATTTATAAGCCCAAAAGGCATTACCAGAAACTCGTAGTGCCCATAGCGTGTACACAATGTCGTTTTCGACAATCTTCTTCTCGAATTTTCAGTTGATGATAACCGGATCATAAATCAATCTTTGAAAAGTAAGTGGCCCCAATCAATTGATCAAATAAATCATCAATTCTTGGGAATGGATACTTGTTCTTAATTGTTAACTTATTTAACTCACGGTAACCGATACACATTCTCATCGATCTGTCTTTCTTCTTTACAAATATAATCGGTGCACTCCAAGGAGATGTACTTGGTCGGATAAAGCCTTTATCCAGTAATTCTTTTAGCTGTGACATTAACTCCTTTAACTCAGATGGAGCTAACCTATATGGTGCACGAACAACTGGCACAGCTCCGGGTAACAACTCAATCTGAAATTATGTTGATCTATTAGAAGGTAAACTCGATAGGTCTTCCGGAAATGCTTATGGAAATTCACTTACAACAGGGATATCCTTCATCTTATTCTTTTTTTTCTTTATATCAATTACATAAGCAAGAAAACAGATACACCTCTTTGTACATATTTTCGAGCCTTTAAAACGGAAATAAGGTTGGAATAACGATCTCTTCTGTCGCCATAGATTATAACCGGTCCATTCCTCGGTAAATCTATATGAATCATCTTCTTATTGCAAATTATATTGGCTTGGTTTTTAGCTAACCAATCCATACCCACAATTATATAAAATTATGTTAACGATATAGGAAATAACTGGATAGGTACCTCACATTCTTATACGGATATGGAACAGTTATCAAAAACTTCCTTAACTGACACTTCATTGTCATTTGTTGTCTCTACTATCAAAACCTCATCTAACATTTTATGTTTTAAACACGCGCAACCAACAAATGATGGTTACACAAAAGAACGATTTGTACCGAAATCAAATAAGACTTTGGCACACACTAAATTAACAAAGAATGTACCTGTCACCACTTCAGGATGTTCTTCAGCCTCGCCTCTCGTCATCTGAAAGGCTCGTCCCCTAGCCATTGCCTCTCCACGCCTTACTTCCTCACGACCGCTAGGAACATTGCAATTAAACATTGGCCCCCGGTTGGGTGGAATATTTCCAGCATAACCAGATCATCGGCCCCCAGAATAACCAGGTCCTGTCCCCCATCAGAACCATATCCTCGTCTCTTAACTTGCGGACAGTCAACAGTAATATGTTGGGAGGAGTTACACGTAAAACATCTTCGTATATTTCGGCAATCTTTGGCTATATATCCTGATTCTTGACATTTGTAACATGTTCGTGTTTCAGTGTTGCATTCTTCTTGATGTATTTTATGACATCGAGCACATGTTTTATCAGCAAACCTTGACATTGGACGATTCAGATTTCCATCAAATCTAGGTCTACGAAAATCGGTTGTTGTTGCTTCTTCCAATCCTCCCCAACTCTTTCTTGTGGTTGGCGGTTGATATCCTGCTCCAAAGTTTCTGCAGCATCAACTGCCGCTTGAAATGTAACCAGGTTCCTAGATATTACATACTTACGAAAATTAGACTCCAAACCCCAAATATACTTTCTAACTTTGCTGCTTTCAGTAGCAACATAAGCCTCAGCAAATCGAGACTTTTCCATGAATATCTCTGTATACTGGCGAAGCGTCATGTTACCTTGTTCTAGTCCTAAAAAAATCATCATCTAGCTTTCGAACAGCAGCTTTAGGACAACACTGAATTTTAAATTTTACTACAAATTTTTCTCACAACTTTGTCTTCAAAATGTTCGAATCAGAATTCAACATAATTCCCACCAATATAGCGCACTTGACCGCAACCTTGATACTGAAACATCCATTTATCCTCTTGCCGCACTTTTTCTAGTCTGTAGACTTAATTCAATCTTCTTAAGCCGACACATATCTTTGACAGGATCACGCTCTCTGGAAAAACTTAATGGGGTTTGCATGCGAGAAACATCTTGGTATCTCCTCCTTTTTATATCGAAGATGAAGTAGGTGGTTCAGACGTAGTCGTTACCAGTGTACTTGCTCCGACTTTTTTATAAAAATTTGGGTTCCCCATTCCTTCCGGATTATTCTGAGTGGAACGCCCTAGCAAATTTACTAGATTGTTCTGAAATTTTCCCAATTCAGCTGCTAACATCTCCTGGGTAATAAACCCTGGATCATGAGCACGACCTCTACCCCTTGTTTTTGCCCCGTCCATGACTTGACATAGAGCTTTCTTGTACCGACATTTATTGTTCTATATGAATTTCATGTTGAATACCTCTTCTTCCTCGTCCCCGACCTTGACTTCTAGTTTCAATGATTGTAGCAATTTCTAGATTCTCTTCTGTATTCAAAATTCCTCTTCCCCTTCCTCTTCCATGGCATGTAGAAGTTCTTGCAGATCGATTAGGATTATCTGCCATTCTTACTTAATACTTGCATCACTTTAACTTCTTTACTGCCACAAAGTATGATAACATGCTTATGCTTAAATCATGTATATGTAGCTCAAGATTACATTAATTTCATGTAATGTAACTTTACCATACTTATCATCATAATAGGTCCAATTATATCATATTCCCAAGTCCGAAATTCCAGTGGAACTTATTATCACATGTTCCAAGCCTCTAGTTTAATTCTAAGTATCAAAAAAATATCCAGATCTCTTAAACTAAGACTCTGATACCAAATGTAACAACTCACCATTTACTAAATAGTACTAACAAACAAAACTCATACTTCACATACATCAGGTAACTAAATTACAAAAATTTCAAGTTTATTTACATATAACAAACCAACAATATGGGTTAACAAAAAAATTGTCATAATAAGATTTTCTTCCAAAATTTCTTTACATCTTCCCTTTGCCTTTATCCTGGGACGTTTGATGACATGCAAAATAAATTATTACAACAATTGAGTGTTAGATCGGAAGGTCTAGTGAGTGAATCTTCCTCTTCCAAATATAATCTACTGTAACCATTAATATAATTCAAACCTGAATTTTAACGATAATTTAACATCCATCTATCGTTGTTACACAACCATTTCCCTGTCGTGGTTACACCTTATTATCACGGTTACACCGCCATTTCATCTATCGTGATTATTACTATGAGTGATGAGTGAAAATCCGGACAATACTTTATCGGTGAGGGTTTATATCGAATAACACTTTGATCTGTGAAGGTCTAATCGGACAACACATTGATCGGTGAAGGTCTCATCGGACATCACATTGATCGCTGAAGGTCTCATCGGGCAGCACATTGATCGGTGAAGGTCTCATCGGACAACACATTGATTAGTGAAGGTCTCATCGAACAACACATTGATCGGTTAAGGTCCTATCCGGATAACACTTTTATTGGTAACAAGGTTCATCGGACATCACTTTATCGGTGAGGGATCTTTACCGGACAACACTTGATCGATGAGGGTCTTTATCGAATAATACTCTATCGGTGAGGGGTCCTAACCGGAAAACACTTTAACGGTGAGGGGTTCTTACTGGACAACACTTTGATCGATGACAGGGTTCATCATTTATCCATTTAAGCGATGAGGGATCTCATCGGACAATGCCTTGTTTGATGAGGGTTCTCCTCGGGTGATGCCTTGTGCAATGAAAATAAATAGCAGTTCATATGAAATGTAAATATAACATCAATACTCCAGTCAATTATCATATAACTGATTCTACTATCAAATATGTAATACTCTCATTTAACAAAATAATATAGAGACTCACATTTGCCTAAATCTTAGTTTAAATAAATGTTTTCGCCTTCTGCCTTCTTCCTTTGATAAGATTCTCCAAAGCTGATCTCCCTCCAAAGAAAAACTAGAAACCTTTTACAAACCACCCTCACTTACTATATATAGTAAGTGAAAAAGGAGATGATTTGGGTGGTGAATGAGCAAGCACCCCCCCATGCATCACACCCAATTAACTTAACAAACAAACTTAATACAAGAAGGAAACATAAGATCATGAATTGATCCCTCTAAATCCCTTAAATGCCACATTTTACGCTTAAACTTTCCATTGCTACTTTACTTCAAAACCCGACCAACTATATTTTGAAACTGAATATTACAATATCTCAAGTAACTCAAACCATAATTCGTGGTTCCTTTAAGGTATTTAAACACTCTTTGAACATCTTGCCAATGTTGAGTACTAGGATTGCTAGTGTACCTACTCAACCGTCCCACAACATATGCTATGTCAGGCTTGTGCTCGTCATGGCACACATCAAGCTACCAATGGCCTTAGAGTATTCTACTTGTGAAATAGACATGCCCATGTTTGGCATTAATTTCACAATAGAATCCATAGGTGTGCTTACGGGAGAACAATCGCTATAATTGAACTTCTTGAGAATTTTCTCAATATATTGAGACTGTGTCATTACAATCCCTTTGTTATCTCGTTTAATCCTTATACCAAGAATTACATCAGCCTCTCTCATGTCTTTCATGGAAAAATTAGATGACAACACTTTCTTAGTTTCATCTATCTGATTTTGAGCAGTTCCACAAATCAGCATGTCATCTACATATAAGCACATGATCACACCACCTGCTTTAGCTTCAAATATGCTATAAACACATTTGTCACATTAGTTTAAGGCAAAACGATATGACAAGATAACTTCATCAAACTTTTGATGCCATTGTTTAGGCGCTTGTTTCAACCCAATGATTTTACCAGTTTACACATTTTATGCTCGTTTGCGGGCATAACAAAGCCTTCTGGTTGTTTCAATTAAACTTCCTCATGAAAACCACCATTCAAGAAGGCTTTCTTCATATCCATTTAATGGATAATCAGATTGTGTATTGCTGAAAAGGCGACTAACAATCTAATAGTCGAGATACGTGCTACCAGAGCATACGTATCGAAATAGTCAATAGCGAGTCTTTACTGAAACCCTTAAATGACTAACTGGGCCTTGAATTTATCAATCGTCTCATCCACTTTCATCTTCTTTTTGAAGATCCATGGGTATCCAAGAGGTTTAGAACCTAGAGGCAAATCTAATAACACCCAGGTGTTATTTTCAAGAATTGATGACATTTCGTCATCAATTGCTTCCTTCCAGAAGATGGCATCTCGAGATTCCATCACTTCTTGGAAGGTCCTTGGGTCATCCTCAATACTATAATAGTAATAGTATTGAAGCCCAAGCTCATCCCTTGATCCTTCCACCAAATAGAGTTGGAAATCGGGACTGAAATTTTCGGCAATTTGGCCTTGTTTGCTTCTCCGGACCCGCTGTGTTTCAGAACTTGAAAAACCATCCAAAATTTCTGGATTGTGCACTTTATCAGTGCTTGCAATTAGGTCCTTAGTCCTTTGCATTGATAAGAACCACATCTCATCAAAATTCGCATCCCACGACTCGATAACGATATTTATCGATATCGAATCTTTAGGGTATATTACATAGAACCTATAAGCCTTAAAGTTTTCTGCATATCCAATGAATATATAATCAATTCCATGTTTACCCAAAGTCTTCCTTTTGGGTCCGAGCAGTTTTACAACAGCCCGACAACCCCAAATTCAAAAATAAGTCAAATCAGGATTCTCTTGAACCAAAGTTCATATGGGGTGGTTTTGTTCCATTTGTTTTGAACTCTATTCAAAACATAACATGATGTTAACATGGCCTCTCCCTAAAATCCCTCACTCAATCCCGAGTAAGAAAGCATTGAGTTGACCATTTCCTTTAAAACTCAATTTTTACGTTCGAAAACCCCATTTTGTTTAGGTGTGTATGGTGTCGTTGTATCATGAACAATACCAATAGATTGGAAGTATTGGGGATCCATATATTCCCCTCCTCGATCAGTTCTGAGAAACTTAATTGAATTACCCAGTTGTAATTCAACCTCGGTTTTATAAATTTTAAATTTCTCTAACGCTTCGGCTTTGGCATGCAAAAGATAGACATAGCGAAACCGAGTGTTGTCATCAATAAATGTGACAACATACCTCTTATTTCCTAAAGAAGGAGTAGAGTGAAAATCACACAGATCACTATGTACAACTTCCAAAACAACCAATTTTCTTTCAATATTTGAAAAAGGTTGTTTTGTAATTTTCTTAAGCAAGCATAGTCTTACATTTTCCTGCAGAAATATCGAAGGCTGGAATCAATCCATCCTTTGACATTTCATGCATTCTTCTAAAATTTACATGACCTAATCTTGCATGCCAAGTCACCGAGTCTATTTTAGAAGAAGAAGACAACGATAAAAATGCAGAACTTTCAGAAATTAAAAAATTATTGACCACATTCAAATGAAACATTTTATTATAAAAGTAACTGAAACCAACAAAACTACCTTATCGAGATAGGATATACCTATCTGATTCATAAACTTGTTTATATCCAATGTTATTCAAACAACCACCACTCATAAAATTCTTACGAATTCTGGGTACAAATTAAATATCATCTAGTCTAACATGATTACCAGAAGTAAATTTTAAATTAACTACTCCAATCCCGCATATCGGTGCTTTCGACTCATTCCCCATGTTTAGCACAGATCCATCTTCAACCATTACCAATTTCTCAAACCGACGTTGATATGTGTAAACATGACATGTCGCCCCCGAGCCCACCCACGATGCACAATCATCATCATGTACATAGAAAGACTCAGGAATTAGTGAAACATAGTAAACATGGACAGATTTATCAAAATCAAAGTTAGTCAAAAATTGACCTCCTTTTACTTGAGCTTGGTCCTTAGACTCGACTCCACATCCTCCACTTGTTCCACCAGCACCGTTGAGCTTAACCCGACAATCACGTTTGCAATAGCCCATTTTGTTGCATCTCCAACACACCAAATCCTTCTTCATTTTGAAGGATTTATTGGGTCCATCAAAGTTCCGCTTCTTGCCTTTCCCGTTATTATTATTGGAGTGCGTTTTATTTTCCTCGACCATGTTAACCGAGGACTGTCCCGATTCAACTTTCTTATCCTTGCCATTTTCTTGCACATGAAGAGATTCTTCGATGTGCAAGTGGCTACCAAGTTGAACCAATAATAGTTCATCCTTTTGATGTTTCAAATTGTGCTTGAAATCTTTCCAAGACGGTGGAAAATTGTCAATCACACTCGCCACAACAATGGATTCATCCATATTCATTTTGTGCAGTGTGAATTGACCCAAAATGCGAAGGATTTCATTATAGTGTTCCATTACGGGCATTGAGTCAACCATTTTATAATTATTAAAATCGCTCACCAAGAACTTCTTACTAGAAGCATCTTCAGCGATATATTTTGACTCAAGTGAATTCCATAATTCCTTCGCACTTTCCGCATTTTGGTAGATGTCAAAAAGGTAATCAGTCACACCGTTTAGAATATAGCTTCTGCATATGTAATCGTCATTCTCCCACTTGCTCCTCCTCCACGTCTGTTCGAGCATCTCTTCCTACACTATCTCGGGCATGGGGGTGCTCAGCACATACACCACCTTCAAGGTCGTTAGCAGAAAATGCATCTTTTTATTCCAGCACCTAAAGTCAACTCCTTCAAATTTCTCCAACTTTCCAAACTTTGAAGTCATTTATTTCACAGACTCGGCCATGACCGACATCACTTAATATCAATTCAATTGTTAGAGAAAAGTATAGAATCAGAAAAGGATTGGTCAATCAAGAACCCAATTACTTAAGAATCGTGTAAGAGATCACTTTCTGAAGTGATATTTTGACCCTATGTATGGGTTACACGAAATTCAATATGCGATAAGACTCAAGAGAGCACTTTCACTTTTGGGCACAAAAATGAGAACAAACTTGGAGAGTATATTAGGATTGTTCAAAAACCCCGTCCTTGAAACATAAGTATAAAAATTATTTATTCTCAAAAAAATTAACCAAAAAGATAGTCATGGCTCAATTTTAGTAGTGGACAGTTATAAATCTGCACATTAAAAATAGTGGACAGTTACAAAAACTGTTCATTAATGGTAGTGCACAGTTAAAAAACTGTTCTAACCGTTTTAGACATGAAGCCAGAGACAAGACCAACCAAAGCTCCTCTGGTCTTACCAACCAGAGCCCCTCTGGTCTTACCAACCAGAGCCTATGGTCTTAACAACCAGAGGCAAGTCTTAGCAATCATAAGTAAGAACTAGAACCCCTCTAGTCTTACCAACCAGAGGAAAGTCTTAGCAATCATAAGTAGAACAAGAACCCATCTGGTCTTAACAACCAGAGGCAAGTCTTAGCAATCATAAGCAAGGAACCAAAGCTTCTGGTTTTACCAACCAGAGCCTCTGGTATTAACAACTAAAGGCAAGTTCGACCAGAGCACCTCTGGTCCTTAACAACCAAAGACAAAGAACCAAAGCCTCTGGTCCCTAACAACCAGAAGCAAGGCAGACCAGAGCCCCTCTCGACCTTAACAACCAGAGGCAAGGAACCAAAGCCTCTAGTGTTAGCAACCAGAGCCTTTGGTCCTTAACAACTAAACTCAAGGTCTTCCTTAACAACCAGAGGCAAGGCCGACCAGAGCCCCTCACCAGAGACCCTCTGGTCCTTATGATATTTTCCATTACAATGCAAGGGATGTAGCCCCTTAACTCCCATCAGGGTCATACTCGTTTTAAAACAAGTGTGCATTCCACACCTCCTGGATTGTATTAGAACATAATATAAAATTCCCTTAGAACTTGATGTTACTTCCAATTACACTTAAATGGCCTGGTGACACTAAAATCACCAACAACGGGTGGAAGTAGAATATTTATTAACAAATGCATAAAAATAATATAAGAAAATTCATAATTTTAAGGTTGAGAAAACCTTTTTAAAATATATATATATTTTATAAATATTTGTCTAACAAAAACAGTCGTTGAATAAAATAACTATTTCTATATTCATACAAATAAATACTAGAAGCATGTAGCTAACCATATAAATAAATAAAAACTCCTTTGGTAATACATCAAATTTGTCTATTTGAATAAATAATGTTTAAAAGAGGTAATTGAGGTTTGACTATAAAAAATAAATTCTTTTTTAGATTTAACGGGGAGCCAATTCCCCTTCTGGCTCCAAGATATTGAATATTGATAGCTCTGCCACCGGTGGTAGGTGGTACTTGGTAGATGGATGGTGGTTATGTATAATTAAAGTTTATTTTAAAAATTAGAAAAGGATAAGAACAAATTTAATTAAAAGAAAGATAATAAATAAGAAGAGGTAAAATGAGCAAAATGCCTATAACTTAATTGAGTTCTTTTAATAGAGTCAACAAGATGAGCCAAATCAAAAACAAAATGACAACGAAAGAGACCAAATTGGAAATAAACTGACAACTGTATTTATCAAAAATGTAATTAATTCAAAATAAGAACAAAACTTGATACTGAATGATAACTACAGGGCTAAAAGCGTAATTTACTCAAACAAAATACTATTTACGTCCTTAAAACTTGTGCACATTTTACTTCACTTTAGCGGATTTTGTGCATTCTAAAAGACAAGAAAACTTAAACAATGACGAAAGCAAAACAAGGTTGAAGCTAAGGACGAAAATTTGTCATGACCGAAAGGTGTTTTCTATATATAGGAAACTAAATCTTATATATATATATATATATATATAGAGAGAGAGAGAGAGAGAGAGGGGGGGAGAGAAAGAGAGGGGGGGGGTTGAGGTTAGATTGCAAAGTGTCTATTTCATTTTTTTTTTTTTTACCTTTTTAATATAATACATTTTAATCATGATAATTTATCAAGAAAATGAATGAATGATATTGGTTTGTAAAGTTTGCAAAAAAAGATGGTTTGCATTTAATCTCTAATCTCTCTCTATTAGAAGGGTCGATTTATATATAGAAAACTAAATCTTATAATGGAATTTACCCAATTCTTTGCACTATTAATTATAACCCCTATATGTTTTGAATTTAAACCGGAATAAAGAATCATTTCATATTTCCAAAAATGTCCATTTTTTACGTATAAAAGATAGATTTATTATAATTTTTTAAAATCAAAAGTTAAAATCTATAAAATAAAATTACACTTTAACTCTTATATATATTTATTTAAAGATTTATATATTGAATATATTAATTAAAATATTCTCTAATTTTATCATATTTGATATACTTTATATAAAATAATAATAACCCAATCTAATGGGTACAAAAAGTAAAAATAAAATCATCTCTTTCTCTCTCTCCATGTTTAAATACAGAGAATTCTCTAAACTTGAAGTTAACTCTTATTTTATTTTTTTAGTAGAAATGTGACTAGTCCTAACAAACTGCAATTTTTAGATATCAATCATGATAAACTCAGTAACTACAATTACTATGGACGTCTAAAATCGAACCAATTACAAATGAAATATTCCACCATATTCCAATGAGTCTCAACCTTTGTACTATAACCCTTGCGGTTTTGTTTTATTTATTTTAGAAAACGCTAAAAGAGAATCTTGTTGAAGCAAAAAAAATAATAAATAATAAATAATTTATATTTTCTATTTAAGGTATAAATTAAATTGTATTGGCTTTAATTTTGTTATTTAATATTGATACCATGTGAGAAAGGCGATCTATGAACACAAAAATGCCGTCCATATCAATATTCACATGAGTTTTGCTCCCTAATACAATCATACCCAACCCCATAAACAAGTCAAAAAGCTAAGACCTAAAAGCCTTCAAATTCTCACTCTTTTTTTATCAGTTAAATTTCAAAAAGATAACCATCGTCGTCTTTATCCTTTAATCATATATGCATGTATGTATGTATATATGTATGTATGTATGTATATATATAGCCACGCAAATATATGCCTTCACCATACATATATCTCGTTACTTTACTGTCTTTAATTAATTAAACTATATATATATATATATAGAGAGAGAGAGAGAGAGAGAGATGATAGAAATGGGCAGACAAAGGTGGTGGTTCACAGTGGTTGTGGTGGTGGCGTGGTGGTGGGAAGGTGTGATCGGAGCAGGTCAAGCTCCGGCGATATGGGTGATGGGAGATTCATTGGTGGATAGTGGGAATAACAACTTCATGAGGTCCATTGCAAGAGCTGATTATTTTCCTTATGGATGTGATTATTATCGTGGTGCTTCTGGTAGATTTTGTAATGCAAGAACTTTCTCCGACATTCTTGGTACCAACAATTTACTTCCTTACCTCACAAATTTTATTAATTGTTTAACAAAATCAGGTTCATAAACAAGAGACTTTGTTTTATAAGACCTAAGTTTATATGATTAAAGAATGATGGGTCTTGTATAAAAGTGATGGCATAAGTTTGTTATTCGACCTGGTTTGAAAATGTTTTTGAAGTCTTTCTTTGAAATAAAGTGTTTTATTAGTTTTTTATATGACAAATTTTGAGAAGTGGTGTGAACAAATCATTTTAAAAGACATGTTTTTATAATACACTTGTTTTATTTCAAATTTTGTTTTAGATCTCCTATAAACTTATTATAACATTCCTATATACTCAAATCTTATAATGCTGACACTTACACATTTTCGACGTCCTATAAACCCGATTTTGTTATGGTGTTGTACTTTATATGCCTTCTGTTTTTATCCAAACAAAATTATGTTGAATTAGATTAATGGAACGATGGATCTTTGGTGCAGGAGATTGGCTGGGAATACCCGCTCCGCCACCGTTTTCAGATCCTGGAACCGCCGGAAACAGGCTCCTGGGGGGTGTTAATTATGCTTCGGCTTCCGGAGGTATCCTTGATGAAAGTGGCCAACATTATGTAAGTGAATATATAGATTTTGACTTTTGATTCTCCAAAAAGTCAAAACCGTACAGTTTTTCATAAATTGGTTCTTTTTTCTTTGTTTATTTAGAATAAACTACATTTGTGGTCCCATTAGTATGTTAAAAATTTCAGTTCTCGTCCCTGTGGTCCGTTTATTACGCTGATGGTCACTGTGCTTTTGAATTCCTTGCAATTTTGATCTCTCTGACTACTTATGTTAAAAACAAGTCCATTAACTCAGACATTCGCATTTCGGTAAATTTACACTTCAGTGTTAAAACCCATTTCTATTGCAGGGAGATCGATACACCCTAAACCAGCAAGTTGTGAACTTTGAGACGACGTTAGGCCAGTTACGGACCATGCTGAGCCCGGAGGACCTCACTCAGCTCCTCTCGAATTCGATAGTAGTCATGGTTTTTGGCAGCAATGACTACCTCAATAACTACCTTATGCCAACAGTATACACCTCAAGCCGCACGTACACCCCGGAAGCATTTGCTACCCTCCTTCTTAACCATTATGCACGCCAAATTCACGTATAATTTTATCTTTTTGCGGTTCTTTTTTTACACGATCGGTTTCTTTGACCTTTGAATATGTTTTTGCATGATGTATATAGGCGTTATACAGCTTAGGACTCCGAAAATTCTTTCTACCAGGACTCGGACCACTTGGGTGTATTCCTAACCAGTTAGCCACTGGCCAAGCCGCTCCTGGGAGATGTGTGGATTCGGTGAACCAGTTGATAGGACCCTTCAATGAGGGCCTCAAAAACCTTGTTGATCAGTTCAATGGTGGCTCGCACCCTGGAGCCATGTTTGTCTATGGAAACACATATGGTGTTTTTGGTGACATCTTGAACAATCCTGCAAGATATGGTATGTATATGAAATTTAATTATTAGATCCAAGGTTTTCTAGACTGATACAATTTCTTTCAGTGCATATTGGAAGCTTTCTTCCGTCTTTTTTAAGAGTAATCTTGAGGGTTTTTTTTATATATATGATCACATGGTATCAGAGACAATGCATACAACTCTAGAGACTCAATACTTTTAGACAATCTATAATTGTCTAGCCCCTCACTAGAGCAATATGTTCTCATCTAGCTTCTGTTGGTGGGGGCGTGTTAGAGTCTACGTCAGCTAGACTTGAACAATTTCACTATATATATATATATATATATATATATTGAGGGTTGGGTTCTGGTAAGAAAGGAGTTATGGTGAGAAGCATAACAAGAGATCTCGATCCTTGGATCAATCCTAATTGAATGTAACACTAGTGAGGTGCACCGAGATGCATCAGATCAGTTCCCTTCTAAAGCTCAATTAATGGGTGGGCATGAGATTAAAAGTGATCAAAGGTTCAGATCTCTTCCTACACTTCTCACACGATCCTTAGCCTATATACTGAAACCTTCTTCTCTCCTTAATGGCTTTTTTTACAGTATTATAGGGTTTCACATTTTTTAATAATAATAATAATCTAAGTTATTTGGTCAGACTATTACTATTATTGAAATGTTTATTGTTCCACCACAGGATTTACGGTGAGAGATAGAGCTTGTTGTGGAATAGGGAGGAACCAGGGCCAAATAACATGCCTCCCAATGACAACACCATGTTTCAACCGCGACCAATACGTGTTTTGGGATGCTTTTCATCCGACTCAAGCTGCAAATGCCGTTCTAGCTCAGAGGGCGTACTCGGGATCCACCAATGACTGCTCTCCAATCAACGTTCAACAATTGGCGCAAATTAAATTCTAATCATGGTTTTGGGATGCTTTTCAATAAAGATGTTTTCTTGGCCTATTTTAGTTATTGAAACATGAAGACAAATAGCTTTGAAGTACACACAACTATGTGGTATCTATCTCATTGGCACTTTAATTAGCCCATCAAACCAAATTATCAATCAGTCTTGTTTGTAT
This sequence comes from Cynara cardunculus var. scolymus, assembly GCF_001531365.2. Classification (NCBI taxonomy): domain Eukaryota; kingdom Viridiplantae; phylum Streptophyta; class Magnoliopsida; order Asterales; family Asteraceae; genus Cynara; species Cynara cardunculus. The sequence goes on from NW_020200837.1 coordinate 62,118, forward strand.
GATTAACTAAAGCATGAGATGGAAATGGTGATTCAATTGATATTGTCTTTCAATCATCAATAGTGATGTTAGACTCCCACAACGATTAGAGTTTGAATTTTCTACTAAAATATATCATGTCTCATTTGGAGAATAATATTTAATAGGGTTCCACACGCACACACACACACACACATATATATATATATATATATATAGAGAGAGAGAGAGAGAGAGAGAGAGAGAGAAAGAGAGTTAGGTTCTTTTGTTAACTCAATTTTTAGTGTTAACTATGTTAATCTAGTGTATCAATAGGATTAATTGTTTGTGGTAGTTTCAATAAGGTATTGATTATGGGATGGAGGACATAAAGGTAAGTTATACATATACTTAAGTTACATTTTGTATTAATTAATGAGTTGCTACAATTTAATAGTTGCTTGATTGTTGGGACTATGATCAATTATTTAAATTAGACAATGTATTGTCATTAAATAAAACTAGAAGGATACTTGCACAATGTAGAGAGATATATCTCGATTTTAGTGTTCGTTTTATTTTGTCTCTGTTGATATAATACATTTTTATGTGGTTTTGAGAAAGCGATAATGTTTTTATTTTTAAATAAAAAATAAATTTGAAGATATCACAAAAATTTGAAAAAAATTATATCGATATTAGTATCAAATTAACTATTTAAAAATTCTCGAATTGTTATAATTTCATTCATTCAATTTTTTTGTTATATTTTTTTAGGTTTAACAACGAAGTAATCTATATTCTATTTAATAATACAATTTTTATAAAGATAATAATTAAGTATTTTGCTAGAACTCAATAATTATCCTAATTATATTTTAGATTTTTTATAATTAAAATGATATGTTTATCATGTATTTAATTAGGTTTATCTACAGGTAGTTACATAAATTCAAACATGGAGTTTTAATAAGTTGTACTTACACACAGTTTAATTGTAATCTTGAACCTTAAGTAATATACATCAATAAACAATGTTTCATGCATAAAAATTGGTTTTTAGGAGTTTTTATTAAATTCTTCATAATATAGTATAGATTAATCTTGATCAAATTGTTGATCTGGGTGAATAAATCACAAGTACATATTTTTTTTAAAATAAATATTAACATACACAATGGATAAACTGTTAATCCCAATGAACAAATCACAAGTGTTGGATCACCTATTGATTTGGTGATAACCCTATAATCTGTTCCTCTATCCTATCAACAATTAATAGTTATTGGTTTCTTTTGTATATTGGTTTCTTGGTACACACTCAAAGCCTCTTGGCAAAATTGAAGACTAGCGGATGTGAAGACAAAAGATCACTGATTTTATACTGTGGATCAACTGTCTAAATTACATACCAAGACTCCAAAGTAGCTGATTTGAAGATTGAAGATGTTTTGAAGTTACTAGTTGATTCAAAGAAGATCTTCATTCAAGTAAGATTTTCCTATAGACTGACCATATCTCTGCAAAACATGTACCTAATAAAGATATTCCTTATTAGTAGGTTTGTCTCTGCATGAACATTGCTATGTGTATGCGGTGTATGATGAAAATGATATATTAACTATGGTCAAGTCAACCCCTGCCTTCTTATCCTAATGTGACAAGTGTTCCCATGCATTTAATGTATGAAGGTAGTATAAAAGGCAGTATGCATCTCCCATGAAAACTACGCTTCCTTGAAAGAATTTCTAAGTGCATTCTCAATACAATCGGCTTTCTTATACTACTCTCTTATTCTCCCGTCTGTGAAGAAAACCTTAGTGTTCTTCATTTCCTTGTAAGTACTCTCTATGTTGTTCTTGTAAGTTCTTCTTTTTGTAAGATTGGTCAGGTTAGGTTATCCTTTCATTCTTCTATAACAGTCTATCATGTATATCTATGTGTTAATTCTTGATATACATTAATAAGATTTAAAAAGTTGAAAAAGGTCTGTGTAATTGTACCCATCTATCTAAATCAGAGTATTAGGAGATGCTTCTTTAAAACCTTGACTTTTCACATTATTCAACGAGATTGAGCCTTTTGGTGCCAATATCAATGTCTAATGTTGCATCAACGGACACACCTGCTACAACAATGCTTATGTTAAACATTTTACTTATCAAATGTATAAGACATTACAATTCCTGCATCCTAGCTCCACTAAATGTAAAACCATAATATAAGACTAAAAGACTCAATATAGGATTAGGAAAGGTGTAAAATGAAGTGAAATAAACACATAATTGGGTACTGAGGTGTATGCTTTTGCACACTTATCACACCCCCACAGTTAAACTGTTGTTTGTCCCCAAGCAACTAAAATGACAACATGAAATGACTCAATACTATAAATATGAAAGAAAATTTGGAGGGTGAAAATGAAAATTTTAACATAATGAGATTGAAGCAAAACAACACCATAGTCATGCATAATTTTGTGTGTGTTTCAATCCCTCCACTTATTTCCATGGGCCAAGAGTCACACTTTCTATTGTTAGACATCTATCAATTGCTAAAATTCAGAATCATTAGGACTTTTTATTTGTTTTTCTTCTTTTGAGTCTTAGTGCATTCTTTCTTCAATTTATTCAAGTTTTTCTGTAATGCACAGACAGTGTATATGCTATGCATATTTGATCCTTTCTCCTTTGATTTGAATATTTGGTACTCTATGCAAAAAAAGAAATGAGCTTTGAGCTTTTAGCTAATGTCCTTTGGACTTCTGTTGCATAGCAGTACATATAGTGCATATACTCCCTCCCCCACACTTGAATTTGTCAATGGCCTCATTGAGGTTTCTTTAAAGGATAGGGTCATGGTTTAAAACGATATTGTATAGGCTAATATGTAGGAAAGAATGTCCTAAGTCATATTTCAAAAACAAGTTGGGATGTCTGTTTGCTTCCCAGGTGGGTGTGCTTGGTTCTAGCCTTAAGTGTTAGAATGGACCTTTAACAACAAAATTAATTTGGATATGGTATGTTACAGTCAAACAATCTCATAAACTCCTAAAACAAAATTCAAAATTCCTCTACTCAATATATATAAACTGAAAAAATAAGAAAATCAAATACTATGGAGCTAAGGGTGAATGAAATGGACCTGCCCTACTCGTTGGGAGTAGGTTGTGCTGCCTCTAGAGGAATGAACTCCTCAGCTTCTTTGATGAACTCTGGTGGGTAAGGCCCAATATTGGCATATTTTGTTGGGTTATTCATGGCTCAATCAAACTCCATCACACCATCCCTCTTCATCTGGTAATTTCCGTGTAGAGCAGTGAGCTTTCTCATGTTTAACATAGCATTATCCTGTTTTTTCAAACAGGCCAACAACTTCTGCTCACTCTTCTCTACCTTTGTTTCAAGCTCCTACTTTTGTTTCTCCATTCTTGCCATGCAGATGCTCTTCTAACTTCCTCAACAGGTCCTCATGATGTTTCTCCATCTCCTTCACTACATATAAGAATGAGTTGGTTACAAGGTTGGGATGTGGTATAGGTGTTGGTGCATGTGCAAGCTTAGGTGCAGGCTCTAATCTTAGGATCCTTCTTGATTTGGTTGAAGTACCAGCAACAGGGGCAGGGGTGGTGGTTTCAGCAGCCATAACCTGTGTTGCAGCAATGGCAGTCTTCTTCATTGCTTTCTCTACATTCTTCTTTACTCTTTTGATTGTTTGAATTTCAAATCACAGCCTCTCCTGTCATAAACTCATCAGTAGGAAAAAAAATCTTACCTTTGCCCTGGTCAGTAGTGCATAGATCAGTGATGTATGCCAAAGGTCTCCTTTGATCTTCTCTACACAGGACTTTATGCTCTTTTAAATGACTTCTCTCACACTGAATCTCTTACAGTCACAATGCAGTAGAGGATCACCATTCTCTCAAAAGTCAAGCTAGAGTCATGGGTTGTTGGTTGAAGGGTATGTCTAAGGAAGTAGAATCATACATAGTGATGTATTGGTCCGATGAACATACAAGCTAGAGGTGGTTATAGATACTTCATTACATTTACTGATATCTCAGTAGATTCGGCTATGCATATTTGATGCGACATAAATCCGAGTCCTTTGAGATGTACAAAGATTTTCAAAATGAAGTACAAAACCAACTTGGAAAGAGTATTAAGATTCTTTGATCTGATCGAATTGCGAATACTTAGACCATGCTTTTCTTGATMATCTTAGAAATTGTGGTATCGTATCACAACTTACTCCACCTGGAACACCACAGTGGAATGGTGTTTCTGAAAGGAGGAATCGTACATTGTTGGATATGGTACATATATGATGAGTCAAGCTGACCTTCCGATGTTCTTTTGGGGATATACTCTACAAACAACAGCTTTCACACTAAACCGGTTTCCATCAAAATCTGTTGAAAAGACACCATATGAGATATGGACTGGGAAGAGTCCCAAATTATCTTTTATGAAGATTTGGGGTTGTGTGGTTTACTTACGCTGTCTAATCACAACTAAATTAGAACCAAAATCTGATAAATGCATATTTGAAGGATATCCCAAAGAAATTATGGGATATTATTTCTATCATCCTCACAACAATAAAGTGTTTGTTGGGCGTACTGGTGTTTTTTTGGAAAAGAAATTTATTTCCAAAGGTATCAGTAAGAGGAATGTAGAACTTGAAATTGTTCAAGATCAAAATACGTCAACACAGACGGAACCAACACAGACACCACAAGTAATTGTGGATCCACAAATTGTTGTGGAAAGGCAGTCTGATGTTGTAGCTAGGGGTGTTCGCGGTCTGGTTTGGGCGGTTTAACCCCTTAAACCACAAACCAAACCGTAATGGCGGTTTATAAAATTTTCAAACCGAGCGGTTTGACATCAAGTG
>NW_020200837.1:67406-80838 GCF_001531365.2 Cynara cardunculus var. scolymus
TTCTTGAGGGATTTCAATATTTGGAGATCGTCAATATCAAATGTGTCGATATGTTCAATGGTTTAATGGTTTTAGTCGTCGATTTTGATTATGTTAGATGTTAGGCTTAGGGATATATTTGGGTCATAGTCAATAAGTTAAAAAAATTGGGTTTGCTAATATTAAAATATATATATATATATATATATATATATTTGGCGGTCGGTTTGGTCCAAACCGCCCAAAAAAGATTCCAAACCGCAGACCAGACCGGACCGCCCGGTTTTGTTATTTTCCAAACCAGACCGGACCGCCAGACCGCTCAAACCGCCAAAAACGGTCCGGTTTGACTTGGTTCGGCCGGTTTGAGCGGTCCAACGGTTTTTTTGAACACCCCTAGTTGTAGCACAAAGTTCTCGTAGATCTGGTAGAAAACGGAATGAGCCTGAGAGATATGGATTTCTTATCACTCATATCGGGGATGTGATACTTATGGATGATGAACCCATTAGTTACCAAGATGCTATGACAAGCACTGACTCCAAAAAATGGTTAGAAGCTATGAGTATAGAAATGGACTCCATGTATGTAAACCAAGTTTGGAACTTAGTTGACCCACCCAACGAGGTACGACATATAGGGTGCAAGTGGGTTTTCAAGAAAAAGACTGACATGGATGGTAATGTGACTACCCATAAAGCACGATTGGTTGCAAAAGATTTCAAACAAATTCAAGGTGTTGATTATGATGAAACTTTCTCTCCAGTCGCAATGATTAAGTCTATTAGAATTTTACTAGCCATTGCAAGCATATCACGATTATGAGATTTGGAAAACGAATGTCAAAACAGATTTCCTTAATGGAAATTTACTTGAGAATGTATATATGATACAACCTGAAGGTTTTGTCACTCACGAAAAATCTCATAAGGTATGCAAGTTGCAACGATCTATTTATGGATTGAAGCAAGCTTCAAGGAGTTGTAACGATCATTTTGATGAAGCAATCAAAGAGTTTGGTTTCTTAAAAAATGAGGATGAACCATGTGTCTACAAAAGGATTAGTGGGAGCACCGTATCATTTCTTTTATTGTATGTAGATGACATACTACTCATTGGAAATGATATTTCGACACTTGAATCTGTAAAGTCTTGGTTAGGAAAATCTTTTTCAATGAAAGACTTGCGTAAATCTTCCTATGTGTTAGGTATTCAGATCTATAGAGATAGATTACGGAAATTACTTGGCTTAAGTCACAGTACATATATAGACAAAGTATTGAAAAGGTTCAACATGTCTGATAGCAAGAAAGGGTTCTTACTTATGTCTCATGGCATATCACTTTCTAAGACGCAATGTCTTACTACATCTCAAGGGAGTGAACCAATGAGTAAGATTCCATATGCTTCAACAATTAGATCTATCATGTATGCCATGATATGCACTCGACCTGATATATCATATGCTTTGAGCATGATGAGTAGATACCAATCTAATCTAGAAGATGGTCATTGGATTGTCGTCAAGAATATCCTAAAATACTTGAGAAGAACAAAGGATTCATTCTTGGTTTATGGCGGTGAAGAAGAGTTGAGCGTAAAGGGTTACACTGATACAAGTTTCCAAACAGATAAAGAAGATTTTCGATCACAGTCAGGTTTTGTGTTTTGCCTTAATGGTGGTGTTGTGAGTTGGAAGAGTTCCAAACAAGCAACAGTAGCTGATTCTACAACAGAAACTGAGTACATCGTAGCATCAAATGCAGCCAAGGAGCCGTTTGGATCAAAAAATTCATTTCTCAACTTGAAGTTGTTCCTAGTAGTGATAGTCCTTTAGATTTGTTATGTGACTAGTTGTGTACCCGCGCAATGCGGCGGGAGCCATGAATTTTAACGATTTTGAAGTTTCACTAGTTTTATAAAATAAGATTTAACGATGATATAGGTTACACTTGGTCTTTACATATTAATACAATTTGAATAAATAAGAGTTATAGTTCCAATTACAGACTATCGATGAAAAAATTGTACGACAGTTTAAAATCCAATATATTTAAAATCCAACATATTTAAACGACTGCACAAATGTGTTCGATTTACATCAAGAGCAAAGAACTGACAAACTTGAGTTTTAAGATAAACACTCAAAACCAATAAAGAAAAATATAAATTTGATAGATCATAAGCCATGAAAAGACCAAAAAAATGGGTTTTAGAATGAAATTTCAACTGCTTACCCTCTTTCTTGTCCAGAAACTCAGATTAAGGTTGAATTAATACATATATATATATATTTCAAAAAAACCCAAGAACATATTAATTCAGTACATATTATACAGTGCAATTTGGACAGCCTAACCCCAAAATATGTAGTATATATATAAATAAATAACCATAAAAGTATAAATCATAAATATTAAAAATATTTTTCACAGTATATATAACATATAATAATATAATTAAGTCAAAAACTATTCAATATTGGACTCATTTCGAAGGTATTAACGAGACGATTATAGTGGTGTAACTTGTTAAAATAAAAATGTATTTTTAAACATGTTTTAATTGATATACGATTATGTATGTTAATTTGATAAAGGTTTAAAATGAAACATTTAAAAGTAAATGACGTAAAGTAAATTAATTAATTAATTATGGGGGTATAAAATGTAACTTTAAAATTATAATTTTAAAAAGATCGGGTTGTGAGAGGGTGAGTGTATGTAAGGAGAGGAGGGGATGAAAAAGTGAAAAAGTGACCTAAAGGTAGTATAAAGGGTATTTTGGTCCTTTAATATTTTAAGACTTTAAGACTTTTGTTAAATTTGCTTAATAAGATAGTATAGATGATAATGGATCTATAACGCAAGCCAATAAACCTAGATCTCACCCAAGATCCAAACATATTCTTAGAAGATTTCATCTCATTAGAGATATTATTGAAAGAGGCGATGTTAGTATAAGTAGAGTGTCAACTAAAAACAATGTTGTTGATCCACTAACCAAACCGTTAACACAGCAGAAGCATGAAGACCACTGTAGATCCATTGGTATACGATGCATAGATGATTGGCTTTAGTGCAAGTGGGAGATTGTTAGTGAATGCCTAAAAACCAATCATATGATGATTGTAACTTTGAGTTGTTTCATGAAATTAATAAATAAATAAATAAAAAGGCATTGCCTATTTTAGTCTATACTATATTCTGTGTTTTAATTATCCATAATAAATAACCTTAGAATAATGTATTCTAAATGTCCCTAGTTAAATATTATTTCGGGTTTAAGGTTAAATTAACATGATAATGACTAGCATATGTAGGGATTCATATAGAGATATCGAATCTACATATGGGTACAAAATGGAGATTTTGTGTATAGAATGTGACTCGTTATGAGAACACTTCATTGGATGTCATGTGAGTGTCATAAGTGTTTCTCATATGGTCAATGTACATGTAATTCTTTGACTTGAGAACATGGAGTTTGTTGTGTGTGAGTTATGTATTTTAACATTTATTCTAATCAGTTCGTAACTGGGTGACAGAATGATAATTGGATGTGTTGTATATCACATGATAGAATTAGCATGTATCAAGATAGGATTTGTCCCTCCTTTATGACAAAAGTGATGTCTCTGGGCCCCTTGATAAATATATACCAAAGAAATGCATGCATACTTAGATAATTGATATGAGATATCATTAACTATTTTTTATTAGTATATTAGGGAATCAAGAAACTAGAGATTGGACATAACGAGAATGACACATTCAACGTCTCGTGTTCAATCTGGACATCAAGGACAAAGTAATTAAATATTTTCTAAAATTGACTTCAAATCGATAACTTGATGCATCACTAATTCTCGTCATTTGGGTAACGGTGATGTATTGCTAGATACCGCTCATCGTTTATAACTATAATTATGAGATTTATATTTATTACCAACATATCAAGAACCCATTGGGTCACACGTTTTGAATATATTCGAATAAGGAGTTTCAATAATTAAAAGGTTTAATTATCATATCTGATATGTATCGATTTAATCTAGTTAAATAATATCATATATTATTTATGTTGGACATGAATAAAGATGACTAGGGATGAGCTTCGTAAGAGAGTGATGGTGTGTGAAAGTCCTACACTCAAGCATAGTGGAGGCATGGTGATGGTTAGGCCATACCTCTCACATCCATATAAAATGTATGACATTTTATGCTAGTTCTTTTTTGGTCTTGCAATTCTCTCTCAAAAATCACCTACAACAATATGCTCCCTTTTCTTTCTAATTTTTGAAACCGTGACTAGCATCACGAGAAGGCAAATGATTCAAATTCTTTGCGTGGATACCGTGGAGGCATCAAGCTTTGTTTATTGCTGTGATTCAAAGTTTCGCTAACTACAAGGTATAATTTCGGAACACACGATTTGTTCCGGTTCGTATAGGTCCTTGAAGGGTTACGGTTTTATTTTCCGCTGTGCTTGAGATCCCGTAACCCAACAGAATTGCGCTCGATACGAGGATTGATCTGGTGCATCTCATTCAAACATTCTTTCTTATTGGAACCCAATCATATATATATATATATATATATATATATATATAAGGTTGGGTTTTCGATGAGAAGGGAAGTTATGGTGACAATGGTAACTGTTAAAACCCAGATCTGACAATAGAACAATTTAATAAGGAAATTCAAGAGAAATTTGTAGAAGAAAAAGATGAAATAGAAATCGACGGCGCTTTCTTTATTGAATTGAAAATTACAAACTCTCAAGAACCCTAATCGACTCTCATGAGATGTAYCTGAATCTATGTGTTTACAATAAATTTTCTATTTGCTCTCGTATATTTTTTTTACCTGAAACACTACTTATATAGACAGTAATTCATGATAACTGAATAAGATAAGCATTATCCAAAATAGGATTAGCCTTATCCAGAATAGGATTCTGAATATAGTCGTCTGAAGGACCAATGGATAGACCGACCAGAGAGGCTCTGGTCCTCCAGAGGCTCTGGTCAATACAACCAGAGGCTCTGGTCCTCCAGAGGCTCTGGTCAATACAACCAGAGGCTCTGGTCGTTCACAAAGGCTCTGGTGTCTCTTCACAGAGGCTCTGGTTCTGCTTACAGAGGCTCTGGTGCTGCTTACAGAGGCTCTGGTCGTCCATACTTGGTCGATTTAGCACAACGGCTGGTCTTCTTCCAGACTTAGACGTTTTGGCACAACAACATGTTTTGGCACAACAACATCTTCAGATGTTCCATCCTTAGCCCCGATTGCTTAATAAAACTTTTTGAGATAATTATTAGGATCAATTTGATGCTAACAAGGGACCTCCACCCTTAAATCCTTTTTGAAGATAAACACTAATGAGATACACCAAGATACACCAAATCAATTTCATTCTAAACCACAGTTCATGGGTGGTCATGAGATTAAAAGTGATCAAGGGTGGAGATCTCTTCTTACGCTTCTCACTTTAACTCTTTTTTCTCACACGATAATTCGTCTATATATATATGTATGTATGTATGTATAAAGCAATTTAACCTCAACGTATTTGTACTTATACACTAACTTCCTTGATTCTCGATCCATAAGTTAATACAAAAAGTTCCAACTCCGTGTTTGTCTGAAGAGTCCTATTCTTCAAGTCTTATATCGTTTGAACATTCTTTTGTTCATATGGGAATTTGTTCAATTCAAACGTTTGTTTTTATATTCAAAATCCAACAATGTAAACAAGTCCAAACAATGCTCTACCTTGTAAAACAGTTTTCAGAAATACTAGATTCAAATGTTTATATCCCAGATAGTTCAATATCTGCGACCTGCCGCCAAAACTATGAGAGGATGAGATTGATAAGATTGATTCTTTAGGTTTAATCACTGTGCCAATTGTTTCCATAAGGACTCCCATTGTTGTTGAGTTATAACCATTGACATTGATAAAGAATTTTAGACAATATGATCTTTTCATTCAGGAGGTAGTTGTAATATTTGGTTTTATATCATTGTTGGTCGGGTTTCGAAGTTATTTTATGAACGAAAAGTTTAGGAGTTAAATTTGACATTTGTTGGAAATTGAGGGAGCATAGGTGAAAATTTTCATCACCTCCATCTGTTAACTAAGTTTTTGGTCCAATTAGATGTTTTATAAGGTAATGCATGGGGAAATGTGAGGCTGGTGCATGCACCGCCTCATCTCATAATTTCTATAAATAGAAATTGTGAAGGTAGAGGAGGGTTTTCCTGGTTTGGCTTTCATCTAATTTTTTTTTCTGGAAGAAACTAAGAAAATTAAGTAGATTCTGTATTCGGCCAGCTTCATACAAGGTGAGTTTTTATGGCATGATAAATTATGAGTTTTTATCTGTTATATAATCGCTACTTTGCTTTATGATGTTAGATTTTGTGTTAAAGTGTCAAAATAACATTATCAAGTCTGGTATATTACTTCATCAATCAAAGCTTCAACCGATGAGGCCTTTCATAGTATAAAGCTTTATTCGGTGAGGCCCTTCATCGACCATAACTTTATCCGATGATGTCCCTCATCGCTTAAATGTGTTATTGTGTTAAATGTATTGACATACATTGCCCAAGTGTAGTCCGGTGAGGGCGTTCATCGCCCAAGTTTTGTCCGGTGAGGGTGTTCATCACCCAAGTGTTGTCCAGTGAGTGTGTTCATTGTCCAAGTGTTGACCGGTGAGGGTGTTAATCGTCCAAATGTTGTCCGATGAGGGCATTCCTTGCCCAAGTGTTGTCCGGGGAGGGCATTCATCGCCTAAGTGTTGACCGGCGAGGGTGTTCATCGCCCAAGTGTTGTCCGATGAGGGCATATATCCCCAAGTATGTCCGATGAGGGCAGTCCTCGACCATATACTGTTCGATGAGAATGTTTAACCAGTTTATTATTCTTTGTGAATATTCCCCGATGTTAAATCATTATGTTTATATATTATATTCATATATTTGGTGGTGTATCTGCGTTAGAGGGCGGGGAAGCCACAATAGTTAACAAGGTACCTGCGAATAGATGGCGGACCAACAACAATAGTTGGCAGGGTACATGTGATAGATGGCGGGACAACCGCGATAGTTGACAGGATACCTGCATATAGATGGTAGGCCAGCCACAATAGTTGGCAGGGTATCTGTGAAAAATGGCGGGACAACCGCGATAATTGGCGGCATATTTATGATAAATGGTAGGGCAACCGCGATGATTGGTAGATTTACCTCTGATGGATGGAAGGACAGTTGTACGGTTTTTAATAGCTGATATCTGGATTGAATTTATTATTAAAATTTTATGAATGTGTAAAATGTTATATGAGGGAATTCACTCACTAGAACTTTCGGTCTAATTCTCAGTTGTTGTAAAATTTATTTTTGCAGGACAGCGCGAGACTGAAAATAAAGGCAAGGGGAAAATACGATAGACATTTGTCTTACCTTTGATTATGTTAAATCAACTCTTGTTTGAGATCAAACACGTTGTATAGTTTTGATCTGATCTATTGTATGTAAATAAACTAGTATTATCTTATATACATGTATGTTATGTTATGTAAGCGTTGGGTTGGAATGGTATGTTTTTGCTTGGGGAGTTGTTACAGTAGTGGTGAGAAGGGAAATTATGGTGAGAACCGTAACAAAGGATCTCTATCTTTGGCTCAATCCTAATTGAAGATCAACACTAATGAGATGCACTGGATCAATTGCCTTCTAAAACACAATTCATGGGTGAACATAAGATTAAAAGTGATAAGAGTACAAATATCTTACGCTTTTCACCATGACTTCTCTTCTCACACGATCATTTGTCTAAAGATACTAACCAATAACTGTCCACACCATCACACATGAATATTCAAGCATTGGTGCCATTTTAAGGGTCATATGTCAATTGATCAAAGACTCAAATATTGAAAATGATCTTTTGAGTAAATCTTAGAAAGTCAGGGTTATATATGAAAATACTTCAAAGCATAGGGGTTGTTTTGGACATTCCAGCCGAAATTTTGAGTTTGATCCCGCATAAGTTCTTGGGGAAACCCTCAAAGGGGCTTTTGGTTCCTGAAACAATGGCGTTCTGTCTGATGAAATCACTGAGTCAGAAGTCTACGAACTCGCTGTCAGCAGCATTGCGATTGACATCATCGGAGTTAGTCGGAGCAAAAAGTGCTTTGTCTGCTCACGGTCTACTGTATTCTACAAAGAGAGCCAAAAAAGAAGAGATAATCGCCGCCTATGAGATACCAGCTCCTCCTCCTCCTCTTGACGACGACATTCCTACGTCAGGGATAAGTCGTCCGATATCAGAAATTCTTAAAGAACTGAATAAGAAAGTTCCAGATTCTCTCATCAGAGCCCGTACAGAAGCCAATGGTTTCTCTATCAAATATATTCCATGGTTTGTCCGTCTGTCTCTTCGTTTCTTTTTTCTTAATGTAGAACTTGCGAAGTGTAAGATTTCTCATTAGGTTGGACGTTCATTTTCTATGAACTACTACTACTTATGGATAGAAGCATTGTATGCCTTATCTATGGGGACAACGTATAGAAAATATTTCGATAAAGTATGTCTTGTTCGTGTTGAAATTGTTTCTGTTTTTTGTGGATCCACATGTTCTTGTATTCTTATATGGTATCAGAGCAAAATGTGCTCGTCTAGCCCTCTCAGCTGTCTAGACCACACTCGGCAGTCGGCACTTTTAGACGATATGTGTCCATTTGTGTAGCCTTGGTTGGAGGAGGGGCGTTTGGAGTTCCAGAACTTTGACCCACTTTCTCCAATATATGATGTCTTTTGGATATTAATCTAATGGGGTTCTACATATTCTCACAAATTGGAATTATGAATGCGTTGGTGGTGGGATAGTTTTAACTTCTAGCCATATTTTTGGTTGATTTGGATGATGTTCATCAAGTTTGCTGCCATATGGCTAGGTCTTCAAATCTGTAATGTGTTGGGACTCACACATCTGTGAAAAATAATGGTTTTGACTTTTGAGATCTTGCTTGGGATTATCTTCTGGTAATACGAGGACCATAAGAATGTAAGTTGCAGAATTGTTGCATCCTGTTGTGAATGTGATTTAGGAGCTCCCATGGTAGTTGCTAGTTGACTACCGAAGTACCAATAACTTGTAATCATAGTTTTAGTTACTAGCGATGTATGTTGAGCTAAATTGTTGCTTTGCTCTTTGTCATCACAATTTAGTTCTCCTTTAGAATCTCGGTTCATTTTCCAAAAAATTGTTATGATTGCAACAAACTCTTAAACCATAGTTTACATCAGATGAAAACATTGTTTTAAACATGGATATACAGCGATAATGCTCAATGATACACAATCAGAGACATAATATCTTGTTTTGGTACGGAGCCAAAATGGTTTAGGCACTGTCTATTATAGGTGGCTGCCTAATCCACTTTTGGAATTTTGGTAGTGAACTTTTATGGCTGGCTTATTATGATTTGTGATTGAGGAAGAATGCTTTCTACTTAAACTGCTGGGCTTGTGTGTTCAGAGGCTTCCACTGCTATTGAGACTTTCTATGTATCTTTGAAAAACTTCTGTGGCTATATGAATACTTGAAGTACCTGAAAAATGTGAGTCTACCTAGTGGGCTTTAGCTGCTTTTTCCCGAGAGTTGTTTTCCTAGAATGGGTTCATTATGGGATGCCTTATAAATACTGCCCCTGTATACGTATAAAACCAAACCAAACAAACCCTGTATGTCCCACCTAAAGCAGACCTGAAGAGTAGAGCAGTTGTTTATGTGAAAACACCCGGCCACCCCTATATACATATGTTCAAGTAATAAACAAAAAGGACCAAAGATTACCTAATGATTTGTACCAACTAGTGTTTTGTAGTTATTATGTGATGCATGGAGAATAACCTCATCAAATGCTCTTTTGGTTTCAGAAAAGATGGCATTGTGCATTCAAAGTCATCATAGTATTGGTCATTAGCATCAATAGTCATCTTAAAAAGAAAATCGTTACAAAAGTTTACGTAAGGAAATGCCTTCAAAACTCGTCATACATTCAAAGTACTTTATGGACTACCACAAATACCTGTTGTTTATATCTGTTCAGGCACATGCCAAATTTATTGGATGTTTTTTCCTCTGTACACCCCTTAATCAGGAGCAACTCCAATCTCTCTTCAGCCTCCACCGCAAATGAATGTCACAGATCCAATAGGAGCTCCGAAGGTAAAGAGAGATTGGAGTCACTATGGGCTAAACCAAATGAGCTCAGTATATCCCATCCGGAGAAGGGGTATGGTGGTAAGATGTATGCAGACCTGACCTCTATCTTAAAGTTTCCATGAAGATACCCGGCCAATGAAAAGTGTGTTAAAGGAAAAAAAATTATAAAAATGCTAAAATCTAAAAAACTAGATACGATTAAGCAATAGCAATACCAATGGAAAGAGAGAAAGAAAGATATGCTAAATTTTGAGAAACTAGATATGAGTAAGAGCAACAATATTATAATAGAAGCAAGTACATGAAAAACACAACCAAGGTGTGGAAGCTACCACCTCTGGTCTAACCTAGGGTTCCTCTAACCTAACTACCAAGTCACTAACTCTATCTCCTACCCTCTGCCTCTCCAACTCCCTTCCTCCTGTCTAGATTCCAATCCGTGGTCTGTTACCCTAGATTTCCTTCTCCAATAACTCATGTCACAGGTGTGAGGACAGAAGTACCCCTAACATGTGCCTGAATGTGTTAAAAAAACGTTCTTGTGCTAGTCTGGCCAGTTTTTACAAAGTACGATTATTGAGGTGTGTGAGCACAATAAACACTATATATATTTAATTATGTCGCTAACATGATATTCCATTCTTATTGCCAGGCATATCGTGAATAGGATTATGAATTTGCATGCTCCAGGTATGTCAAAGATCATAAATTCTTATTTACTGAATTTTGTATGACTTCTGTTTGGGTATTTAGTTTTTTATTCTCAACCTATTGTAGAATGGTCTGGGGAAGTCCGAAGGATCGACTATTCTGCAGATGGGAAGTCTGTTTCCGTTACTTATCGGGTAACAATTTATGGGACTGATGCAGAGGTATAACTTTTACTTTTCACTTCCTACTAACCTTGTTCATGATCTGCTGTGCAACTTCATTAGCTCTTGTTCATTGTTTGGTATAAATTTGCAGAAAATGTTGTGCAAACTTTAACTTGACACATAATTTAAATAAGAATGTTTGACCATCAGTTAAATATCTAAAATGCCTCCTTAATATGAAAAAAACAAAAGAAAGATAGTGGATGCAAAAAAGTAAATTTGGATCAAAAACTTGCCCAGAAAAGGAAACTTTCCATTTTTTGGAATACCTTAAGTAGGAAAGTGTTGGATTTTTGCTGGGATGGCGGGGATATGTCTTACACTGTGCCATGGCAATAAACATGACCTGCAGATGTTTTCTTGACCTAAATCAGCAAGAACAGTTTACTTCATAGTGGTCTTGTTGTCATTATTAAAAACGTGCTTTTCATTTTTTATTGGATTTAATGGTCACATAATCCTACTCAATGCCATAATCTGCCCCCAGATGTATATAGAAGCGTGGGTGTATCTGAATAACGATATCTAGTTCTTGCTCATGCTCATGCTCGTATAAGTTATCCAGGCAACATTAAAGTTAAGGCCATCTAAATGCAGCCCTTCTTGATTTTTTTATCTTTTTATTGTGGTCTATTTTGTTGGTGTTGGTGACAAATGTAAGTTGATCATAAGGAGCAAGGCATGAATTGTGTTGGCATGTAAATTTATTTGCCACTCCAGGGGTGTAGACAATTGGTTCCGGGGTGGTATACTTGCACAATCAGGCGAAGGTTTGAGTCTGCTAGCCACAATGTGGGAGTTACAATTTATTTGGGCATTGTTCCTTTTTTGAATTATATAACATTTATATATGACAAATATCCACACACACTCCTCATCTATGGTGAGGTTTGAATCCTTCACCTCCTTGGAGGTTGGGCTCTACCGGTAATCCAGATACCTCCTGACAAATGATTCTTTGGTGGGATTGGGTTCTTTGTGGGCACTGTGCTGTTAAGCTAACCACCTAGTAGGTCGTTGTAAACCTGATTTTTCTCTCACATGATGCTCTTGGGGCAGGGCACGAACAGAACTTACTTGTGTGTTGATTCTTTTACCAGATATTTAGGGAGTCAACTGGAACTTCATCAATTGACGAGGTAGGTTATGGTGATCCAGTGCAGAAGGCCGAAGCCATGGCATTCCGTCGAGCTTGTGCCCGTTTTGGTCTTGGGCTTCATCTTTATCATGAGGAGTTGTAACCCTATCAAGACTTGCTAGTAATTTGTAGGTAACATCCTGCTAGCAGGTTATGCCATTACCACATTTTTGGGTGCTTATTTGCAGGCGTTGAAGTTTCCAGGGATCTTCTCGGAAAAAAACATCTTTGTATCTTGAGAGGGGTAAGGTTTGCACACATTTTATCCTTCCAAATACTACCTCCAGGTGGGATATGCTTGGTTTGTTTGGTTTGTCGACTCTTTGTTACCTTCACTATTTCAATAGGTATCATTGAGCACATTCTGTAGCCCCTTTAACCAACACGCTGTATTTTCTAGACTAACTAGACTTATGAAATGCAACTAATTCTATCCGGTTCAGTTTTGGTTGAAACAAGAATATGATCCATCCCTACTTGGATCTATATATTTGCGAACCGGTTCAGCATACATTATAACTTTCCCGGACCCCACCTTTGGATTAGGATATACTGAGCTTTGGTTTGATTTGGTCTTAATTTTAGTTTCTGGTTTGATATAGTTATAATGTTTTGTTTATATGATGTAGAGATGCATAATAAAAGGACAAAAATACAATATTAAACCAAATCAAATCATACTTGGAGGTACGGTTTATAAGTGGTATCAACTATTAATATTGAAATCTTCTTTTATAAAACATAAAGGAAAATAAGGGGGGTGCTTAGAGGAGGTGTTGATTGTTTTAAATTTTGTGTCAATCATTTTTTTGTCTTAAACATCAACTCAATTAATTATATATTTATATTTTATTAATTTTGTTTTATTTTATATATTTATATTTAAAATATATATTATTTTATTATTTCATGTTATATTATTATTTTATATTTTTGATTTTATATATTACAGTTTACTAGAAGCGTACTCGCGCAATGCAGCGTGATACATCATGTTTTTAGTATTTCATTTTATTCTTTATCTCAGTCGATGTTATAATATAGCTTTATGTGATTTTGAAAAAGCGATAATGTTTTTGTTTTTGAATAAAATATATGTTTGACGATATCATAAAAATTTGACAAAAATATATCGATATTAGTATCAAATTAACCATTTGAAATTCCTCATTTTTTGTGTAATTTTTTAATCCAATT
>NW_020200837.1:88283-90260 GCF_001531365.2 Cynara cardunculus var. scolymus
CACCTATAAAACGAACAGGTTTGAGATGCCTCTCCTTGAAATTGTTGGTGTAACTTCAACTAATAAGACATTTTGCGTAGCATTTGTCTTTATGCAYAAGGAAAAGATATCCAATTATACTTGGGCATTAAATTGTCTACAATCGTTAATGGAAKGATGTCTTTATCCACGTGTGATCGTCACAGATAGAGAGTTGGCACTGATGAAAGCATGCAATATTGTTTTTCCCGATGCTAAAAGATTACTTTGTAGATGGCACATCTACCAAAGTATCATGARAAATTGTAGACCAGCAATAACATCAAACCGTGATTGGACTTCCTTTTACAATACATGGGTGGCATTAATTGCTTCAGAATCAGAAGAAACTTACCTCTCTAATTTCGCAAAACTTGAAGCAGTATTGCTCAGCTATCCAGGTACACTCGAATATATTGTAAATAAAAAATGTTGATAGGTTTAACAACTACTATTAATGGAATTCGTTCGTTTTGTTCAATTTTTCAGCTGTTTTTGCTTATCTGAATGACACATGGTTGACACCATTTAAAGCAATGTTTGTATCTGTTTGGACTGACAAATTTCTCCACTTCGGAAATCGGACAAGTAACATAGTGGAGAGCCAACATTCCAAGTTGAAAACTTACTTGGATTCTGCGCAATCAAGTCTATCGACATTTATGAGCAAGATCAATCAACTCATTCAGTCCCAAGATACAGAAATTAGAGCAAGTATTGAAGAGAGCAGAAGTGTCACGAAACATCTTCATCGAATACCACACTTCGAACAACTGTGTGGTTTTGTTTCACTTTATGCATTAGACATAATACTCCAGGAATATCGACATGCTCAATCAGTTGGCTTATTCTCTGGAAATTGCAATTGTCTACTACGTACAAGTTATGGGTTGCCATGTGCGCATGAACAAATGCTATATTCCAACAAAGGTCATCCTATCCCAATTGATTCAATTGATGTATTTTGGACGAAGCTTGATTTATCAWCGTGCCAATCTTTACAAGATGATGATATTGGTTGTGAAGATGAAGTCCAAATATTTACCGAGGAATTTAAAAAACAATCGAGATCTGGTAAGTTTAGTTTTCTAAGGAAGATAAAAGAGATAACCAATGCATCAAAAACGTGGATTCGTGAACCAGCTGTTAACAAGACTACTCGTGGACGTCCCTCGTTGAAGGATAAACTTTTCAGAAAACCTCATGTTGATCCGTCTTATACATCTGAGGTTGATCCGTCTTTTACAGCTCATGTTGATCCRTTGTTTACAGCTGAAAGACCCCTTACACGTAGCTATTCAAATGCATCATCATTTGTTGACTTGAATGAAATAAGCTACCAAGAACCAGCGAGACATAGTTCTTTCGTCAACAATAATTATAACGCGCATCCATATATTAATCAATTTCYTGAAATGTTTCACCCTTACATCAGACAGGTACATRATGTGAGAGGTGATGGAAACTGTGGATTTCGAGCAATAACTGGCCACCTTGGTCTTCATGAAGATGCATGGCCAACAATTCGGTTTAACTTGATGGAAGAGTTAGACGCATACAARACAGAATACCTCAACATATTTGGAAGTCAGTATTAGAATATAGTTTACAATATTTTAAACTTCTTTCAATTAGATCGAGGTGCCCCAGTTAAACATTGGATGACCATGCCTGAAATCGGTGTCCTGATTGCTTCGAAGTATAATGTGCTCTTACACGTTATAGACATTGCAGGTTGTTCAACATACTTACCGCTTAGGTCTACTCCCCCACCATGGTATCAACATGTAAGTTTTGCAATTGGGTACGTTAACCGTAACCATTATGTGAAACTAGACTTGGCAGAAGGATACCCGATCCCTACTATTACTCCACATTTTTTTCATTTCTGTTATCCGTGTGCTGCTTCATGGGCTACCCCGTATTTAGATCGAATAAACAAGTACCAACAACTTTTAC
>NW_020200837.1:90855-93850 GCF_001531365.2 Cynara cardunculus var. scolymus
AAAAAAAAAAATACATAAAAGTTAAATAAATAAAAAAGACTTAACTTTTTAGAATCAACTAGATGGGGAGATCTTAAGTTTGACCCTCGCCGGCCTCCAATGCCACGTCATAAGAACATGAGGTAATAAATCTATACTATTAATCTCGGTGTTGGATTCCGATGAAAACATGAATTAAAATGAGAAGTATAGGAAGGGATCTTCATCCGTGGATGCACGTAAGCTGAGATTGATCGGATCAATCCCCATATGAAGCACGATTTGTAAGTGGGTTTGAGATTAAAGGTGAAGAAGGGTTCAGATTTTTTTTATGCTTCTCATTTAAACATTTCTTTTCACATGATATTTCGTTATTTAATTTAAATGGTTGGTGAGTCTTTTGTCATATGGACCAGAACCAACTATTATCACTACGTTTAAAATATGGACTCACATAACAACAGGTTTGTTGACTATCGTCAAGTGACGTTCAAAAAAAATGCTCCTAGTTGATTAACCTCAACCAGTTCTAAATAATCAATTAGTTGCTATAAGATACAATTTTTTTTTAAATGATGTATCTTATAGCAACTGAATGGTTATAATTAAGATCGTTTAAACCCGTCAACATCGTAATGGTATCCCATTCTCATGCCTTCACGCCTACCACTATCCATTGGGAGACATGGTTGGTGATTGGTGGGTTTCTTGTTTCGACAATGCTAAAAATATTAGAGTTTTTAGAAATGGTATTTTTAAATGAATAATGTCAAATTATGATTATGTATAAATAATTCATTCAAACGTCCAAACGCCGGGATGTTTGGACAACTTTGTAACTCTAAACAAAAAGCCAATAAAGAATAAGAGAATATTGACACAACAGAAGGACCAACAAGTGTATGAACCCTTAAATAATAACGAGTTTACCAGCGTAGCATTTGGAAATTAAGAGAAAACTTTTAAACCGAGAGATAGAACTCTAAAAAAATGTTATTATTAATCAATCATAAAGTTAAGAATAATTAAAACATTAAACTCTATTTATAATCTAAACTAGATCAAAGATAACTAAAAAAATCCAAATTCAAACCAATCCTAATCCTAATCCTAAACCAACTGTAAAAGTATTTAAACAATTAATAAGAGCAACTAATAGTCCTAATTTAATTATAAAGCTAATAATAATAATAACTAAAACTAAATAATTATTCTAAACTAATTAAGAAACAAAATAATCAAATAAACAAATAAATGTAATCTATTTGAGACCCATCAGAATGTGTGAGAGACCTGGCATGCGACCCAGGTCGCAAGAGAAGTCGCATCGATGACTGTGTCTAGTTTCTGACGCAAAATTTCGAGCTTCTTTTGGGCTCGTTTTCTTTTTTCCCATTCATTTATGATAGAGTCTATTGACTCCAAATCCTCCCTGTATCATTGGTGAAGTGGAAAATCCCAAAAGGCGGAAAAAACTGCAGGTGCTCGTATGACATTGTATGACTAGTGACTAATGACACCAAATAGAGATTTCCTTTTCCATAATGCCACAAGTACAAGTATGTCGTGAAATGTCGTAAGAAAATAACAGACTCATAATAATTACAATATAAGCTAGAAAATATTCAAAGAGAAATTGTAGATGAGAACTGAGAGTAATCTCCTCCTCTATTGGCTTGATGTCTCCGTATTTACACTAGGAGCATTGCATGAGTTACAATTATGTTAATTATGATACTAAATGTCATAATTATCACTGAATGTTGACCGTTATTAATGTGACCTTAGATGTTGTACTGCTTCCGTTTATGAAAATTAACCATTGCTGTAATGATTATAAATATGGTCGTTAGTTTTTGGATGATCGTTATTATGTGTGTCTAAATCTTATGACCAAAAGTTGGATTTTGTGACAGGCTTTGAATGTCGGTCGTAAGATCTTGTCTTATGATTACATCTTGTGATCTTATGATTTGTTGGTTATTAGTTTTATGACGTATTAGTAAGGCTAAACATTTATCTTGTATTTGAATATCTTGATAAGTTTGTTATCAATTAATTTTATGGAGTTTTAAGTTGTACGTATTCAATAATAAGTTGTAAAGTTGAATGTTAATAGATTTTAAGAACATGAGATAAATGTTTTTTTTTAATAATTAGAAGGGTACTCGCACAATGAAGCGAGATACATCTTGATTTTCATATTTCGTTATATATTTTGGTTCTATCGATGTTATAATGTGATTTTATGTGATTTTAAGAAAAAAGAAAATGTTTCTATTTTTGAATGAAATATAAATTTGAAAATATTATAAAATTTTGAAAAAGAAAGAGATATTAGTATCAAATTAATTATTTAAAAGTTCGTTTTTGTGTAATTTTTTATTATAATTTAATTGAAGTTTAATAACGAACTGATTTATTTCTGGATTAATAAAATAATTTTTTTAAGATAATAATTAAGTATTCTGTTAGAACTCAATGATTATCTTATTATATTTTAGATTTTTTATATTTAAAATGATGTTTATCATGTATTTGATTATGTTTATCTACAGTTAGTTATACAAATTTAAACATAGAGGTTTAACAAGATGTACTCATGCACTTTGTACTTATAATCTTGAATTTTAAGTAATATGCATCAATAAACAGTACTTTATGTATAAAAAATTATTTTTAAAAGTTTATATCAAATGCTTTGTAATATACTAGAATGGTACTCGCGCAATGCAACGAGATACATCTTGATTTTAATATTTTATTTTATTTTTTATTTCAGTCGATAATATAATATGGTCTTATGTGATTTTGAAAAAACGATAATGTTTTTATTTTTAATAAAATATAAATTTGAAGATATCATAAAATTTTGACAAAAATATATCGATAATAATATCAAATTAACTATTTAAAATTTCTTATTTTTGTGTAATTTTTAATTATAATTTAATTTAGGTTCAATAACGAAGTAATTTATATTTGGTTTAATAATATAATTTTCTTATAAAGATAA
>NW_020200837.1:98370-100010 GCF_001531365.2 Cynara cardunculus var. scolymus
CTATAATTATTTTGCAAGTTAGTTCCCCAAAATAGGAATTAGGTGCAAGTTGGTTCCCCAAAATGACGATTTTGAAAGTTGGTTCCCCAAAATAGGAATCAGGTGAAAGTTGGTTCCCCAAAATGACGATTTTGAAAGTTGGTTTCCCAAAATAGGAATCAGGTGAAAGTTGGTTCCCCAAAATGACGATTTTGAAAGTTCGTTCCCCAAAATAGGAATCATGTAAAAGTTGGTTCCATTTTGGTGCAATTTTCCCGTTAGAAAAGACATGCTACTAAGGGTTGGTTATAGGCAAAAGCTCGTCTGGTCCTAAATTTCGAACTTAGGACCAGTCCTTAACTGGTTAAAAAACTTGGATAAAGACAGAATATCAATCCTTAGTTAACTTAAAACTAGTACGGTTCAAAAAAACTTGCATTTATCGTCCGCTTAATGACAGATCAAAACCTTAAAATGCCCTGCAAAATTAATACAAGAAGATAATATAAAATATTTTAAAGATATATCTCCCGTTTTTTCATATGTCTCGACTTGAAACCTAACATATAACATAATTGGAGTCGAGGGTCTATTAAAAAGAATATGAGATATTATAGTTTTAAACAACACGTTTGATCATTTAGAAAAGGCTAAAAGGAAGGAAGAATATGATAAATATTCAAGAGCAAAAATATATAGTAAATTCAAATTGAAGATACCAAAGATAAAAAAAAATATTAAAAGAATTAGTTACTTTACATTGTTATAATTTAATTCATATTTTATTTTTTACGATTAATTACTTTACAAAAAATAAATATGAACTAGACAGGAAGTTCACTAGAACGACTAATGTTAGGAACGATTGCAATAAAAAGAATCCTAAGCTTTATGAATCTAATGAATATTTTTGTCATCAAAAGTGTATTCATAATTGTAAGTGTCTATCTGTTGGACCCCTGAGGGTCTACAAGAATAATAAAACAGTTTGTAGAAGAGGGGGGTGATAAAAAAAATCAATACAGATTTTACAAGATTATTTGCGGAAAGATAAGGTGATAAAAACTTATCTAAACAATCTTTAGTTACACACTAAGTCTTAGCAAATACAAGAAAAAAAATGCTGTAGAGAAGATCATTTACTTAAGCTAGAAAATGCTTGAAGTAAGAATTAGGGTTAGAGAGTGAGTTGCGCGCACTCTGCATGAAGAATAAACACTTCTATTTATACCCAGTGCATTAAATGTTCATTTAATGCAATATGGTGAGGTTAGAGTGCGTGTCAAGTCTTAAGAGGAAGGCTTGTATTGCTACAGTGAATAGTACAAAAGCACTATGCAAGAGCAGACATCCTTCCCTAAAGTTGGTGGACAATAGAATCGACTAGTCGGCTTCGTACCGTACCAACTTCCATAAGGGTATGGGTTTTGTCCTTTGTGTGTATAAGGACAAGACAACAACAATCGTGCTAAGCAAGCTTCATTTGATCGCTGAATGCTGGAATGACCTAAAGGTCTCTTCATCATTCGCTGAAGCTTGAGCAGTCTTCACACATATGTAGACAGACTTGTAATCACTGAGTACCACGTACTCGCCAGTCTCTAATCTTCAGTTTCAGTCTTCGACGTTTGCTGAAGGTTCTTTGGTGTGAGTGTTGTCTT
>NW_020200837.1:101190-105854 GCF_001531365.2 Cynara cardunculus var. scolymus
GGTGATGAGCATTGAGACCAGCGTTCCACCGTCTTTAGAACGTCCGCTGATGCTAACACTGATAATCGGGCAGGGACTGATTCTCTTTTTCAGCTTTGCTTCGCTCCATCGCTTGTCCTTTTCCGCTAGCTTCAGTTTATTCTCATGCTCAGCTTCTGCAATAGAAAGAAGTTTAGCCTGGGCTTGGACAGCGTTCACCGTTTTCTTGGACTTCTTCTTGGGAAGGACTTTTTCAGCTAGTGACTTTGCCAGCTTCAAGCTGTCTTCAGTCTGTTTCTTTTGAAGCTCTAGCTCTTCTTCAGCCCTTAATGCCTCGAGTCTTTCAGCTTCAGATAGGAAGTCAAACTCACCACCACTAGAGGTACGAAGAGGGATTTTTACTCTAGTCTGGTCAAGTGACTCCTTTAGCTGAGACATCTGCTAGTCGGTTGGAGCACAAGAGACAGGTTGATCAGGTAGCCGCTCCAGTCGACAGCAGGTTGTTGATGGAATATGAAGTTGATATTTTGAAGTAATCACTACCTGAGAGGTAGAGTCTTCAAACAAAGGTTGTTGAGGGATATTGAACAATACCTTCAAGTTTCCTTCTTCAGCAACCGCCTTGCCTTTCGACTTGGGGTCCTGGTTCCCTGATGGAGTAGATCCACCTTGCCTTTGCTCCCCCTGGGATGGGGAATCCCTGAGAGCAACTCCCTTGGTGATGGTTGTTGGCTTCTGGTACTTGATGGTAAAGTCATCTTCATCATCATTGTCGTTGTCGCCATCTAGATCATTTCTGAGGTCTGAAATGGTAGGTTCATCATCATCATCATCATCATCATCTTCATCTTCATCATCATCATCACCAGCAGCAGTGATGACAGGGGAATCATCCTTAGGGATGGCATCGACATCCTCAATTGGAGCAGCTTTGGTGGTTGGGATTACAGAAACAGTAACCGCTTCAGCTCTGGGAGCCTCAGCTTCAACTGCAACTGAAGCTGATATTGGACCAACAGCCTGAGAAGGAGTAGGAACAACATTGGATGATTCACCAGCGTTGGACCTCATCTCCCCCTCTCTGGCTTAGACTTGAGAGAATTGGCCAGAGAGTTCATCCAGGCGCTGATGCTGGAGAACCATTATTTCCTCTAGCCTTTGCAAAGCACTGGCTAGAGTTGTCGTTGCCTCACGCGTCTCACGGAGTTGGGCGCGATCACTGGCAGAGAAAGAAGGTGGGATCACTGGAGTTGGTTGACGAATAACATCCAAGATCTGTTAAGAAGGCCAGTCTGCTGATCAGCGATAGCCTGAGCATCGTCAGCCCTGCTGTGGAGAACAACAATGGCATCGGTGTTGGCTTGAACAGCTTCTTGGAGAGTCTGGAGATGACTTTGAACTTCTTGAACGTCCGCCTGGATGGCAAGGATGTTCGCATCAAGATCACCTTGGCGGGGCATCTCTTGGTGGACTTTGTTGATCTTGCAGATGACGGTATCAATGGCTGGAAGGAGAAGTTTGATGTCTGATGCCATATCATAGGCATCATCGATCTCTTCATCTCCTCCATCATCTTTCTCTCTTTCTTCCTCTTCCACTTACTGAGCATCAGACTGATGCATCGAAGAAGGACCTGCAAAAGAAGAAGTGTGAGCTGAAGGCTCAAGGTTAGAAGAAAAGAAAGGGTAGGAAGATGGAATACCTGAGGSRCCATCAGTGACATCAAAAGGATTGTCACTGGCGTGAGCAAATATGTCATCGAGAGGATGGAAATCTGTATGCAGAGGAGCATCGAGAGGAGAAACCTCAGGTCCAGTGGTGCGCGTCTCAGTATCAGGAAGGACAGTCGCTGATACATCATCGACATGTGTAAAGACCAAGGAAGGAGGAGAAGAGAAAATGGTCGAGAACAGACGTGGGTGTTTAGCGTTGGCAGCGCTGATATTCACACCTTCAGTGATTTGGGTCACTGAGGCAGTGAGGGTAGGTACCACTGATACAACAGTGATGAGAGAGATCACTGAAGAGCTGGGAGGGTGAGTAGAAGACGCCTCGGGGATAAGGCTAGTTTTAATAACTGAAACCTTTTTAGAGGCTCCAGCTAGAGACATGGCTGTCCCCTTTTTGGTCTTCTTGGCTTTCTGAAGAGAACCAAGAGTTGGTTGAGAGGGTCGTTTTGAAGGGGTTTTGGTGGCTTGGCTAGACGCACGGGGGGGGGGGGGTTACCCTTGTCGTGGCCACCTGAGGAGAAGAGGTAGTGATGGACACAATAGAAGTTAGTGCCACATCACTGTCCCTCAACTTATGATCCAGAATCCTGGATCCAAGCTTGAAAACCTGAAGGTTTCCTTCTTTGGAGTAAAGATCTTGGAAAACACCATTGAGAGAAACCTGGTGTAAAGAACCACATTTTCTCGCTGGCACTTGTTCAGCTTGAGCACCAGGTCATCGAAAATGACCCCAACATAATTTATATTGTGACGCTGAATCATAGATACGCCTATGATCAAGGCGATCCTAGAGTCCTGGTCCTGACCTCCAGTTTTTCCACCCATGCATTGGATGAAATGAGAAAACATGTATTGCCAGATAGCTGACATCCTGTTCTTCTCAATATTCGTTAAGGACTTCAGAGGGGTGTTGGAGTCCTTCATTGGCTACTGGTAGCCAATGGCATCGAGAAGCTCGATGATCTTGGCGGTAGAGGGTTTGCTGTCGAAGGGGCCCTTGAGAAGACGAAGAGCCGACCGGAGTGTGGGAACACCGAAACTCACTTCCATGCGATTGAAAGTGAAATTGATCTGCTCAGCCTTGCATCCAGGCTTGATTTCGACAACTTCAGCAGTGAGCTAGAACTGCTAAAGGAGTTCTTTCACCATGATGGGCTCATGGTTGAGTGCGTAGCCAAAGGACAACTGTTTGAGAAAGTCAGCCGCATCTTGGTAATACGCCTTGGAGGAAGATATCTCCAACAAGGCAATGTGGTTGTTGGCCTTGATGGAGATCTCGTCAATGGAGAAGTTAACGTTCTTGGCAGCCATCTGTTTGTATCAATAAGAAATAAAACAAACAGGTTTGTTAGAAATAAACAAAGAGTTTTTGGTTAAGATTAGAGAAAAAGTTTTTGAACAAGTAAAAACTTCTTTTGGTAAAACCTTAATATATTAGGGTTTATCAAGAGAAATGTGTATCAAGAAACAAGATTATAACCATGACAGAGATGATTAAAAACCTTTATTGTTTAATGTATTTAAGAGAACAAGATTCTTAAAATAGATTAAACGTTCCTTATAAATAGTAGATAACGAAAAAGAGAAGATATCAACCTTAGATGAAGAAGAGAAGAGGTCAAAAACGCTTAGAAGGAGGTTTTTGAGAATTCTTGCTTTGAGAGAATTCTTGCAGAGTTTCGTCTAAGAATTTAGTAAGCGTAAAGAGAAAAGTTGTCACGCCCCGATTTTTTTTTCTTTCGAGTGTCGTGACGTCATTCTTAGTAACTTATGTCTTGATAAAAAATACGAACTTAAAATTTCAAACACACATAATACGTTTAACATAATTCGTTACATCATTGCGGAAACGTAAAATACTTGAACATAATCAATGCTGATTAAAATGTCTAATCAAGCATGATTTCAAAACATAGTCCCTTCTTTCTTCTTTCACTCGTCTACTGACGAATGACACCTGAGATATATATATGTATAATATAAGCAAAAAGCTTAGTTAATACAATATGGTTTCATGATCACATGCACACATAAAACAATGTTTTAGTGTATTTTAATTATTATCTTGCAAGTGAGGCCTCAGATCGTCACTTTTCTTTGCGTATGTGGCGTATTCTATGGACGAGGACTCCAAGACCTTGGAATTGCAAGCCCTCCTTTCATGTCCAACCCACCCCGTACGGTGGACGAATCTTGCCGAATCATACTAGTTGCATATCATTTATTTGCAATACCCACTCTTTAATGCAAATCTCATCGTGACATGCAACATACATCTCATGCAAGTGACAACATAAATCATGTATGCATCATCGTCATTTTTCACATTACACACATACTTGAAATATCATATTGATAATAACAAGTCATCATAATCTTTCTCATCAACATCACCTTTCGTATCATGCATATATTTAAACATCATGCATATATTTAAACATCATGCACATCAATATAATCAAGTTATCATCATATGCATATAAACATATCATGCATATATCATGAAAAATACTTTTGTAATAGTCATGTATATATCCCATAAAAATCGCATAATGTACTCACCTGATAACGCAGATTATTCAACTAACGACGCTGACTGGCAACCTACAATTTATAATAACAAATAGCATATAAATGATTAATTTCTCCCAAAGGCTAACGTAAACGTCAACTTATGGTCAAGTACGTCGGCTAGGGTCAACCTTGGTCAACTATGCTTAATAACGTTCCTCACATCAACTAAAATTATAGGAACGTGAGGTCCGACATAAGGTGTATCGTCTCGCTATATGTCTTAAGATGACTAAGTCTGGAAGAAGACTAGAGCCTCTGTGAACGACCAAAGTCTTTGTGGACGACTAGAGCCTCTGTGAATGACCAAAGTCTCTGTGGACGACCAGAGCCTCTGTGAACGACCAAAGTCTCTGGGGACGACCAGAGCCTCTGTGAATGACC
>NW_020200837.1:106004-113063 GCF_001531365.2 Cynara cardunculus var. scolymus
TGGACGACCATACTTAGATAATAATTCAACACCAAGGACCAGAACCCCTCTGGTCTCTTTTCCAGAGCTTCTGGTCCTCACGACCAGAGCCTCTGGTTCTTAACCACTTAGAAAATATTTCAACATAGGACCAGAGCCCCTCTGGTCTCTCTTCTAGAGCTTCTGGTCTCACGACCAGAGCTTCTGGTTCCAAACCATAAGAATATATTTCGACATTCAGGACCAGAGTCCCTCTGGTCTCTCTTCCAGAGCTTCTGGTCTCACGATCAGAGCTTCTGGTTGAACTAACCCATAATTAAATTCAACATCCAGGACCAGAGCCCCTCTGGTCTCTCTTCCAGAGCTTCTGGCTTCACGACCAGAGCCTCTGGTCCTACACGGACACTTAACAAGATTAAGGGATTTACTTTCCATCGCCTCTGGTCCTATTGACCAGAGCCTCTGGTCCTACACGGACACTTAACGAGATTAAGTGTTTTACAGAGGACCTAAAACGAAGCTAACCATAAAATAACATGAACGTTAGTTGAGTATTTTACCTCTAATCGACAGGCTCCGATTTCTCTCCCGATTCTCAACGAAAGTTCAAGAAGTTTGAATGAAACTGTAGAGCAAGGTGTAGCCTATTTATATATTGAGGTTTTTGTCGTAATAGTTGAATATTCGGACCAATAGGGAGCTCCAAAGGTGAGGTCGTTTTCGCCTCTGAAGTGTAGGTCTGAAGCGTAGGTACAAAACAGCCCCTCTGCAGTGCAGGTCTGTTGCGTAGGTACAAAACAGTCCCTCTGCAGTGCAGGTCTGTTGAACATTTACAAAACAGGTCTTTCTGCATTGCACCTGCTTACAACTGACCCAACCCCTTCACTATCGCGAATTGACAACTTCCACCCATGACTTGACTTCTTCCTTCACCTATGGTCCGATTTTTAAACTCATTTTAAGATTTTCGATAATTATTTCCTCAACTAACCATATAAATATTCTAACACCTCCAATAAATTTAATAAATGAAAATTATGTATTTAAAGGCTCGTACGATACGTATTTAAAATTTTGGGTTTTACAACTCTCCCCCTTTTGAAAGAAAATTTCGTCCTCGAAATTTCAACCTAGATAAATAGTTGGGGGTACTTAGCTCTCATCTCGGTTTCAGGTTCCCAAGTTGCTTCGGGGCCTTTGTGAAACTTCCAATGTACTAATACCAACGGAATCTCCTTGTTCCTTAGTGTTTTAATCTTTCGATCCGATATGCGTTCCGGCTCTTCAATGAAGCTTAACCTCTCGTTTATGCTTACCTCATCCAGTGAGACTACAACATCCTCTTTGGCTAAACATTTCTTTAGATTCAACACATGAAATGTATTATGAATCCCTTGAAGTTCATCAGGTAGTTCTAGTCGGTAAGCTACCGCTCCCACTCGATTTATAATTCGAAATGGTCCTATGTAACGTGGTCTCAACTTCCCTTTCTTTCCAAACCTAAGTAAGCCCTTCCAAGGTGATACCTTCAATATTACTTTATCATCCTTTTGAAATTCAATTGGTTTCCTCCTTTTATCAGCATAGCTCTTTTGCCGATCCTGAGCAACCTTTAGTCGCTCTCTAATTTGGACTACCTTATCGGATGTTTGTTAGATTAACTCTGGCCCAACTAACTGCTTTTCCCCAACTTCTTCCCAGCAAACTTTGTCACAAAGTCGATGGTGATGTGATCCCATTTCCAAACTGGGATCTCCATAGATTGTACTTGTCCATATGGTCGCTGATGTTCTATTTTGACCTTCAGGCAAGTTAGACATTGTTCCACATAGTTGCCAATGGCTTTCTTCATCCCTGGCCACCAATACAAGGCCCTTAAATCCCTGTACATTTTGTTTGTTCCCGGGTGAATTGAGTATCTTGACTTATGAGCCTCATCTAAAATCATATCCCTACACGGTCCAACCTTTGGGACCTATAATCTACCTTGAAATCGTTTCAACACTTGGGTGTCATCTACGAGGAATTGTGCTTGACCCACGATCCTCTCAGTCTTTTGATTCTCCCTCATTAAGCCGTCCTTTTGGGCCTCTAATAACTTTTCAATCAAACTTGTGGTGGCTCTTAAGCTCATAGCCTTTATCTGGATGGGTGCTGTGTGATCCTTTCGACTCAAGACATCAGCTACCACGTTGGCTTTTCCTGGGTGGTAACGTATCTCACAGTCGTAATCCTTTAGTAGCTTCATCCATCTTCTTTGCCTCATGTTTAACTCTTTTTGATCAAACAAGTATTTTAGGCTTTTATGATCTGAGAAGATCACACATCGAGTTCCATACAAGTAGTGCCGCCATATTTTCAATGCGAACACCACCGCCGCTAGCTCTAGGTTATGAGTTGGGTAGCGTTTTTCGTGATCTTTTAACTGTCGTGATGCATAGGCAATCACTTTTTCTCGTTGCATGAGTACACATCCTAACCCTTGATGAGATGCGTCACTATATACTACGAAGTCCTCTGAGCCTTCAGGTAATGATAAAATTGGAGCACTACAAAGTTTTTCTTTTAAGATCTGAAAAGCATCCTCTTGTGTTGGCCCCCACACATACTTGCTTGACTTCTTCGTTAATGATGTTAGAGGGAGGGCTTTTCTAGAGAAATCCTTTATGAATCTTCGATAGTAACCGGCCAATCCTAGGAAACTCCTTATCTCCGTTGCTGATCTTGGAGTCTCCCATTTCATTACTGCTTCTATCTTGCTTGGGTCCACCATGATACCCTTTTGGTTGATCATGTGCCCGAGAAATTGTACTTCGCGGATCCAAAACTCGTATTTGGAGAATTTGGCATACAACTTCTCTTTTCTTAGTAACTCCATTACTGTACGTAGGTGACACTCATGCTCTTCTTTGTTTCTTGAGTATATGAGGATGTCATCGATGAAGACGATGATGAATTTGTCTAAATAGGGCTTGCATATTCGATTCATCAAGTCCATGAATACCGCGGGGGCGTTGGTCAAACCGAAAGGCATGACCAAAAACTCGTAGTGCCCATAACGAGTTCTAAACGCCGTCTTTGGGACATCTTCTTCACGAACCCGCAACTGGTGGTAGCCTGATCGTAGGTCGATCTTTGAGAAGTAACTTGCTCCTTGTAGTTGATCGAATAAGTCGTCTATTCGGGGTAGTGGGTATCTATTCTTTATTGTCACCTTATTCAACTCCCTATAGTCGATGCATATGCGCATCGATCCACTAGGACTTCCTCTATAGCTCCCTTTTCCATGTTAGCATTTATGACATATGGTAAGTACGTCTCGCATCCTTTACGAATACATCTTCTAGCTTTGATCACAAATATGAGGTTAACGTGATTGCCAGGCCGACTACCGTATACAGTGATCTCATTCCCATATTTATTTCTCACTCGAATTAGTTTCTTGAAGCAAATAATGTGAGCCTGGTGTTTAGACAACCANTCCATTCCTATGACAACATCGAATTCTCTAATGCCCATAGGTAATAAGTGGACCTCAAAGTCTTGACCCTCAATTTCTATTGTGCAGTTATCAAAACACTCTCGCACCTTGGTGATGTTACCATCAGCAGTTTCGACCTCTAAGTTTTGACTAAGTAATATAGGTGACCTTCCCAATCGCATGCAAAACTTAGTGGAGACAAAAGATTTATTTGCACCCGAATCAAATAACACTCTTGCAGGTATTTTGTTGACTAGAAATGTACCTGTCACTACATCGGGTGTGTCCTTTGCTTCTTCTGCAGTCATCTGGAAGACTCGACCCTTCACTTTTGGCGCCTCAGGCTTCTTTCCGCTTGATCCTTCGAGCAACCTTGGTGGCTCCGTGTTCTTCTTGGGGCATTCTCTTTGGCGGTGTCCGGGATCACCACATGAGTAGCAGATTGGTCTAGCCTTTCATTCTTTTGACATGTGCCCAGGCTTTCCATAAGTAAAACAAACTCCCTTGCCAAACCTGCATTCACCTGGATGGTTCCTTCCACATGTGGCGCATGCAGTTAATTCCCCACTTTTCCCCCCAAAGACTTGAGTTCTCTTGAATTTTCCTGGGCCAGTTTGATTGATCTTTCTCTTCTTAGAAGCATCCGGGACATAACTGTCTTTTTCAGCAAGGGTGGCCAGTTCTACCGCATCTTGAAAGGTAGTAGGTTTTGACATTCCAACAAGCCTCCTAAGTTCCCTGTTCAGTCCGTCAACAAACAGATTCACTTTCCTCATCTCGGTATTCACCTGATGCTCCACAAATCGTGACTTCTCAATAAAGATCTCCACATATTTCTCCACAGTCATGCTTCCCTGCTCCAATTGTAGGAACTCACTTTCTAATATTCTCAACTGGAGTGTTGAGAAAAACTTTTCGCTCATTAACTCCTTGAATTCCTCCCAAGTGAGGGATGTAGTCCCAGATAATCCCCTAGTGGCTCTAATTGATTTCCACCATTGTAAGGCATTCGATTTGAACTTGGTTGATGCGAACTGCACCATATCATTTGGTGCACAATGACATGTCAGGAAACAACTCTCCATCTCGTCGAGCCAGTTCATAGCTGCTAGTGGTCCATTTTTTCCCTCGAAAACCGATGGACAGGTGCTGGTGAAGGATTTGTAACTACATCCCCTACCACTAGGTTCTTAACCTCATTATGATCGAAGAGTGCCTCCCTATTTGACTCCTCATGATTGTGAGATTCATTCTTAGATGACTCTTTATCTTCGTAGGTTTTACTTCTCGGAGGTTCGGTATGCTTCAAATGAGCATCAACCATCTTAAGTGTTGCAGTTTGAATGCATTGAAGCATTCCAGGCAAAGCAGCGTGCATACAACGTTCCATCTCCTTGGCGATGTTCACTTCTGGGTGTGCGAGCTGAATCGTTGGTCTATTAGGACCGCTCCGGCTTCCAGTTGGAGTTGAAGTCACACCCTCGACTCGATTATCTTCACGACCATTAACATTCATCGACCTTGTCACTCTCTTCGACATTCTATAGTAATGAACATTTCGACCATTAACATGCTTATGCATATTATTTTATTATATATGTATATNATTCATCGACCTTGTCACTCTCTTCGACATTCTATAGTAATGAACATTTCGACCATTAACATGCTTATGCATATTATTTTATTATATATGTATATGTATATATATAGCTATGCGAAGAAAGTAAATCTCCGTCTTTTCTTCCTTGCACAATGGTTGGGACCCGTCTCCTTACTAACCAACTCACCATTAAGATGCACAAGGCATACATACAATTAATATTATCAACCAATTTTGCCTAATAGTATCATTCATGCAAGTATCATATATCGGTTTCCAAATAATTTAGGCCAAGTACCGCATACTAGTAGTAAGGTACAATATACTTCTCATCCAACCTTGTAAAGTTTGAGTCCTAATTAGTGCAATGTTTTCAGAGTCTTTGAGATCTGTTCATTTCTAACTGTGATTGATGCTTTTCTTGCAGTTAGATATTCTATAACCTTCAAGTAAAGCTTAGGTCGGCAATTATGCATAAATTCATTATCACTTGATACACTTCTAGATGCTTGGGTCAAACGTGAAAAATTTCATAACATAATGTGATGTAAAGTCACGTACCATGTATTACTCGAGAGAGAGAGAAAGTTGTTACAAAAATTCTTATTACATCACAAAAATTTGGGATGTGTTAAACAACTAGAACATGTCTCCAGAATGTCAACTATCAGAAGTATCCCAAAATGAGCTAGATCAGCTAGAAAGTAATAGCTAAATCTAGGAACTGAACTTTCAGGTCTCTCTCTCGTAGGCAACCCTCACCCCTAAGGCATATCAGGGAGGTATGAGTCCCTCACCCATTGCTCAAAAGTTACAGATGGCTGGGAACGCCACAATGTGCTAACTCTTGGACCCCTTTGGTAGCACTGGACCCAGGCGGCAAGGTACCCTTTCACAATACCTATATAATTTGTGGTTGCCCTTTTATAGAAACGAGACCTATCTCCAGTACACCTAGTCCAAGTCCTAGCGGCTATTCTCCGCTCTTGCGCTATTTGCAACCTTAATACGTGTCGTTCTTCCAGCAAGTTATCATTTTCAATCAGTGCCTTGAGGTGTGCCCTTTGCAAATTATCAAGCCACCCTCTCATCTTCTCATTCTCTCTTAAGGATCGGGACAATCTATCATTTGACTCATCAATTGTTCCTTGAAGGGCCACTATCTTTTCTTCCAAATTTGAGCGTGTAGGGGAGCTTGGCGTGTACTCTTCGGATGGTTCATACGAGGTTTCCTCTTGGATCGACCCTTGTGATAACGTACCCCGTGGGGGTGTTAGGTTGCCTCTCGGAGTGCCTCGTCCTGACTTGTGTCTCTCACCATGGCTCTCACTAGAACGATGACTATCCACTAATTCGCCATTTGGGCCTAGCCCATATGGTGTCCTCCGCCCTCCAGGCCCACGCCCGCGTCCTCTCCCCCGGTTGATGGCCTTAGTGTGTATAGTGTGCACCATTTTCCTACAGACCATAAGGAAAACACTACGTCACCTATTGATAAACATCAAACTTTCTTATGATGCAAAAAAAATGTAATACCCCAAATTCTCATGCTCTAGAATCCACATAAAGTTTAAGCTTAGGCTAAAAGAAGTCTTAACCTATTTCTCTTAAACTAAGGCTCTGATACCAACTTGTCACGCCCCGTTTTTTTCTTTCTTTCGAGTGTCGTGACGTCATTCTTAGTAACTTATGTCTTGATCAAAAATACGAACTTAAAATTTCAAACACACATAATATGTTTAACATAATTCGTTACATCATTGCGGAAGCGTAAAATACTTTAACATAATCAATGCTAATTAAAATGTCTAGTCAAACATGATTTCAAAACATAGTTCCTTCTTTCTTCTTTCACTCATCTACTGACGAATGGCACCTGAGATATATATACGCATAGTATAAGCAAAAAGCTTAGTGAATACAATATGGTTTCATGATCACATGTACACATAAAACAATGTTTTAGTGTATTTTAATTATTATCTTGCAAGTGAGG
>NW_020200837.1:114808-115964 GCF_001531365.2 Cynara cardunculus var. scolymus
ATTATGCATAAATTTATTATCACTTAATACACTTCTAGATGCTTGGGTCAAACATGAAAAATTTCATAACATAATGTGACGTAAAGTCACGTACCATGTATTACTCGAGAGAGAGAAAGTTGTTACAAAAATTCCTATTACATCACAAAAATTTGGGATATGTTGAACAACTAGAACATGTCTCCAAAATGACAACTATCAGAAGTATCCCAAAATGTACTAGATCAGCTAGAAAGTAATAGCTAAATCTAGGAAATGAACTTTCAGGTCTCTCTCTCGTAGGCAACCCTCACCCCTACGGCATATCAGGGAGGTATGGGTCCCTCATCCATTGCTCAAAAGTTACAGATGGCTGGGAACGCCACAGTGTGCTAACTCTTGAACCCCTTTGGTAGCACTGGACCCAGGCGGCAAGGTACCCTTTCACAATACCTACATAATTTGCGGTTGCCCTTTTATAGAAACGAGACCTATCTCCAATACACCTAGTCCAAGTCCTAGCGGCTATTCTCCGCTCTTGCGCTAATTGCAACCTCAGTACGTGTCGTTCTTCCAGCAAGTTATCATTTTCAGTCAGTGCCTTGAGGTGTGCCCTTTGCAGATTATCAAGCCATCCTCTCATCTTCTCATTCTCTCTTAAGGATCGGGACAATATATCATTTGACTCATCAATTGTTCCTTGAAGGGCCATTATCTTTTCTTCCAAATTTGAGCATGTAGGGGAGCTTGGCGTGTACTCTTCGGATGGTTCATACGAGGTTTCCTCTTGGATCGACCGTTGTGATAACGTACCCCGTGGGGGTGTTAGGTTGCCTCTCAGAGTGCCTCGTCCTGAATTGTGTCTCTCACCATGGCTCTCACTAGAACGATGACTATCCACTAATCCGCCATTTGGGCCTAGCCCATATGGTGTCCTCCGCCCTCCAGGCCCACGCCCGCGTCCTCTCCCTCGGTTGATAGCTCTAGTGTGTATAATGTGCACCATTTTCCTACAGACCATAAGGAAAACACTACGTCACCTATTCACA
Organism: Cynara cardunculus var. scolymus; assembly: GCF_001531365.2. Taxonomy (NCBI): domain Eukaryota; kingdom Viridiplantae; phylum Streptophyta; class Magnoliopsida; order Asterales; family Asteraceae; genus Cynara; species Cynara cardunculus. The sequence continues at coordinate 115,837 of NW_020200837.1, forward strand.
AATATCAAACTTTCTTATGATGTGTCACACCCCGCTAAAGCGGAAACACGGGATATGGCAGGTAGAGTCTCATAGCAATAGTGTATAAACAACACAACCATACAATTCAAAGCATAATAAAAAAATAA
>NW_020200838.1:0-1885 GCF_001531365.2 Cynara cardunculus var. scolymus
TAATAAGATTCATACCGGAAATATTGCTATAATCCCATAAAATATCAAGTTTTACAATATTTAACCAAATCCAGAATTTCAGATTCTGGACMGAAACTTTAAGTTATAAATATGATCCATTGAAGAGACTTAAAGAATGAAATAAGTTCCCATCTTTTTATATGGTTTATAACACTGACTTATAGCCATAGTGACCAAATTTCATGAAGATTGAATAGGATATTATCCTTCAAATAAATCATGCAATGCAACTTATCACAACAGAATTGGAAGATTGCACCATGATAGTAAAATACTCATATAAAGAGTTCTACTAGATGTTCTGCAGAGATTCAAGTTGGATTGGAAACATAACACATATACAAAACTTTTAAACTAAAGATTACTCATTTTGGATGAGTTGAGAGGAAGATATAACACCTTAAAGTCACATGCACATATCTGCCATCAATTGACATAATGCACACCTAACTTGTAAAAATCGGTTCATGCCTCAAAACATCGTATTTTTGAGTGAGACTGGATTCAAATAAACCCTAACTCATAAAAGAAAGTTTTAGAAGAAAAATCACAYATTAAGGACAAATAAGTAGAAAAATATTAACACACAAAGTAAAGGTTACCTACTGGTGGATTCACATTTTACACACCTATAGAKTTTAAGGTGCTTGGAGGTCAAAACTCCATAATTTTATGTGATTCCACTTTCATATGAAAGAAAATCCATAAGGTTAACTCTCAAAAGAATATTCATCCTTTTTAATTGAGTTATGAGAGAGATAAGGTCGATGTAACACACATATACGAATCTGTCAAAATCGGACAGATTGCGTGTTCATCTAAATTTAAGAAAATGAAACCTCAAATCACCACCATTTTGAGTAAAATCAGTCGCATTTGAAAGATATTTCCTTAAACTAACATCAAAAGAAAAATCAACAAATTTGCATTATTAACCAGAAAGTTATGACCATTCAAAATAGGATTTACCTACTGAAAAATCTCATATGCGTAGCTATAATGTTTTGAGCATTTGGGGGGTCAAAACTCAATGATTTTGAGTGAGACCAAATGCAATGCAACCCCAGCTCAGTAAATAAACTTTCAAAGGAAACCTCATAACGTTTAAACAAACCAATTAAAAGATATGGACGAGTTTGTGCATATAAACAGAATCTGACAGCACCAGAATTTTAGTTTTTATGAAATAACCACATAAAATCACGATTTCTTCCTACCTATTTGAGTTATAACGTTTGAGTCATGGATTACCACCATCAAATAAACACTTTTACATGTTTTTGGTGTATAATCTCACCTTGAAACTCAATATTTTCAAAACATGAGGAAAAGATGATAAAGAATGCAATAAAATGGGTTTTTCTCCCCAAAACATACAAGAAAAAGTAAAAGGAATGAAGGTATTACCTTGTATTGTTTGAGATTATTGTTGAAGCTTCAAAAACTTGCCAAAATGATGAATATTATGATGAAAATCGGCTGAAATGAGGATGGAGAAGTGGATGATCTTCAAAGAGACTCTTGGGTTTAAGGGGAGAGAGAGGAGAGGGTTTTTGGAATTTGAATGAGAAATTGAGTATTAAAGGGAAAATGAAAGTATTTATATGTGGGTTTAGGGAGGGAAATGGGGGGAGGATGGCCAGCCATAAGGGCCCAAGCCCACCCTAACACAAATTTGTTTTATAAAAGAAAGCCCAAAAATGCACAAAAGGCCATTTTCTCAATTTTGTCATTTTTTCTACACTTTAAAAGTCCATGATGACTAAATTTATTTAAATAGAAAGGTATTATATCTAAAACACTAAAACTTAGTGTTTTATATATATATTGGGTATAAATTAGAGCATTTGGTACTGTATAGGAC
>NW_020200838.1:2231-21964 GCF_001531365.2 Cynara cardunculus var. scolymus
TACAAGTCTCAAATGACAGAACCTCTGTCGTGTCTCACAGAGGTTCTGGAACTGGTCCTCTGACATGACAATGCAGCAAGACTTAGTCGACAAAACCTATGTCGTCTCTTACAGAGGTTCTGGAAGATTTCCTCTGTGTACTTCCAAGTTTCATCTATCAGAGCCTCTGTGTTGTCTAACAGAGGGTCTGCAGCAATGTCTTCAGTGAAGATTATCTTTAAGCTGTTTTACTTAGGTCTTTTAGCTGCTCGTGCTTATCACGTGTTCTTGTCTGTAATTTGTTTTGATCGAACGGCTTAGATTTATTTACTTTAGGTCGTGTTAGAAAAACGGTTACTTGCTTGTATAAATTGCAACGTAGGCCTTTGTAATTTAGTGTGCTTCCAGTATTGGAATTGTCAATATTTTCATCAATTGAAAATCCTTTGAAGCTTTCTCCTGTGTTCATCATTAATCTTCATCGTGTTCTTATCGATTTCTACTTGTTTGATTTATCATCTTTTTCGCTGCATTATATCTGTCAAACCAATCATTCAAGTAAGTAATCTTAACCGAGAAATAGAGTTATACGGTCCTAACAGGTTGTGTACTAATGCAACATGGAAAGGTAATAGCTTATGCTTCTAGACAGTTAAAAGATCATGAAAGGCAGTATCCTACTCATGATATGGAGTTGGCGGCAGTAGTGTTTGCTTTGAAGATATGGATGCATTATTTGTATGGAACGAGATGCCAAATATTCACAGATCATAAGGGTTTGCAACATTTGTTTCATCAGAAGGATCTGAATATGCGTTAGAGAAGATGGTTGGAATTGGTAAGTGATTATGATTGTGAAATTTTATATCATCCAGGAAAGGCGAACGTAGTAGCAGATGCATTAAGTCGACAAGAGAAAAGTGGAACTATCAAAGCTATATCGAGTTGAATTGCTACCTAGTATTCAAGAAAAATTGCGAGAATTTCAACATGAGGCAATGAAGGAAGATAAGATTAAATAAGAAAGAATAGGTGGATTGATATTTGAATTTGTGAAAGATGATAGAGAGTTTTGGAAGTTCCAGAACAGAATTTGGGTATCATGTTATGGTGATCTCAGAAAACGTATTTTAAATGAGGCTCATAAGTCACGTTTTGCAATTCATCCAGGTAAAAATAAAATGTATTGGGATTTGAAGCAACACTATTGGTGGCCAGGTATGAAGAAAGATATTGCTAAACATGTTGAGCAATGCTTGACATGTCTTCAGGTAAAAATTGAACACCAGCGCCCTTATGGTAAGTTGCAATCTTTAGAAATTCCAGTTTGGAAGTGAGATCATATCACTATGGATTTCATAACCAAATTGCCGAGAACATCAAATGGTTATGATGCTCTATGGGTGATAGTAGATCGGTTATCCAAATCTGCACATTTCTTACCTATGAAAGAGTCATATTCGATGGAGAGATTGGCAAAATTATACATTGATGAGGTAGTAACATGACATGGTGTTCCTCTATCAATTGTTTCTGATAGAGATAGTCGGTTCACTTCTATGTTTTGGAAGAGCTTTCAAAGAGAAATGGGTTCGCAAATTAAGCTAAGTACAACTTATCACCCTCAGACTGATGGACAGAGTGAACGAACTATCCAAAGTTTAGAAGATATGCTTAGAGCATGTGTAATTGATTTCGGAGGATCATGGGATAGTCATTTGGCTCTGGTGGGATTTGCATACAACAACATCTACCATTCAAGTATTCAAGCAGCACCTTTCGAAGTTCTGTATGGGCAAAAATGTTGAACTCCATTGTGCTGGAATGAAATAGGTGAAAAACAGTTAGCTGGGCCTGAGTTACTTCAGCAAACTGTAGATAAAATTGGAATAGTACGAGAACGAATGAAAGCAGCACAGGATAGACAAAGAAGTTATGCAGATAAACATCGGAAGCCGATGCAATTCCAAGAAGGTGATAGAGTGATGTTAAAAGTATCACCTTGGAAAGGCATGGAACGTTTTGGAAAAAGAGGAAAATTAAGTCCAAGATATGTTGGACCATTCCCTATTATTGGAAGGGTTGGGGAAGTGGCTTACAAATTAGAACTTCTTTTGGAATTAAGTGTGATTCATGACACGTTTCATATGTCGAATTTGAGGAAATGTCTAATAAGTCCAGATGTGGTAGTATCATTACCTGAGATTAAGGTAGATGAAAAGTTATGTTTTGAAGAAACCCCTGAACAGATTACTGACTACAAAGTAAAGAGGCTGCAAAACAAAGAGGTTGGATTAGTAAAGGTTCAGTGGCGTTATCACAAGGGACCAGACGCCACTTGGGAATCGGAATCTGAAATGCGAATGAAATATCCCTACCTTTTTACTTAAATGGAATTCCAGGACAGAATTATTTTAAGGAGGGAATGTTGTCGTATTCGGGTTATTAAATAGGATTTAATAACTAAAAAGTTTATGTTTATATGAATACTTTATATTATTGTGTATGTGAGTGTGGATTGGTGATGGGAGGCGGCTTATGCACTTGCTATTTATAGCAAGTGCATATAAAAGGAAAAAGGCAGTTGTTGGATTTCCTTGAAAAACAGAATCAATTGAGAGTGACGACTGAAGGAGAATCACAGACTTAAATTCGATCAGTATTATAAGGTGAGTGTTTTATGCTTGAGTATTAAAGATTTGCATGCAATTCATTACTATTTTGAATTGTCTTAATATGAACATTATATGCATCCTGCGGACTCCACCTAAACCGGTCAAGTTATGACCGGATATCTACCTAAACCGGTCAAGTTATGACCGGATATCTACCTAAACCGGTCAAGTTATGACCGGATATCTACTAAACCGCTCAAGTGTTGAACGGATATGTTTTTAAACCGCTCAAGGGACAGCCGGATTCTCTTTAAATCGTTCATGTGTTAACCGACTTAAAGCTAAACCGCTAAAGGCATGGTCGATGTAACCTTCTTAATATTCTAAGTGTTTGTCCGGACTTCATATCCGTACAAGGTTGACCGGATTTCAAATCCGGATAATGTGTTATATTTTTTTTGATATAATTAAGGAGAGAGATGTAATGGCGGTGTAACCACGAGAAAAATGTAATGGCGGTGTGACCGCGAGAGAGAGATGTAATGGCGGTGTAACCGCAAGAGAGATGTAATGGTGGTATAATCCCGAGAGAGATGTAATGGTGGTATAATCCCAAGAGAGATGAAATGGCGGTGTAACCGCGAGAAAGATTTAATGGCGGTGTAACCGCGAGAGAGAGATGTAATGGCGGTGTAACCGCGAGAGAAATGTAATGGCGATGTAACCGCGAGAGAGATGAAATGGCGGTGTAACCGCGAGAAAGATGTAATGGCGGTGTAACCGCGAGAGAAATAAATAAGTATATGTATCTGAACAGGTTTGATTCTGAACTAATAGTTTGGAAAATGTGTTATTTATTTGAGATTTATACACTCACTAGACCTTTTAGGCCAAACGCTTAGTTGTTGGACTAACCTGTTTTGCAGGTCATCATACCTCGCAAGATAAAGGCAAGGGAAAAGTTTAGAATGGATGACATTTAGTTGCTCATAAATGTATTCAAGAGACTTTTTGTTTAGCACATGTTTTGTACATGATATTACATTCTGTGTTATAAGTATATATATGTGGATTATCGGTATATAGAATATGTGGGTTGTTACACAAAGGCTCGATGGACCAAAACAGAATATGATTTTATTCCGCGTTTTATGAAATGATTATTTGATAAATGTTTTGGTGACCTTCACCGTGCATTACATAAAAAGGAACCTCACTAGACATTCTTGTCTAACCCTCATTTCGTATTTTTTTTTAAAAATATGTGTGCAGGTAAAGATAATAAGGGAAACAGCATTATGTGAATTACTTCCCTATGTGCTTAGCTGTTTTGGAAGCATAGATGCTAGGATGTAAGAACATGTACTTTCGGAATTTTTGGGTTGTGTATTTTACATTATAGACTCTTGTATCGAGGACCTATGTGGGGGAAAACATGTATTCTATATATGAAATATGTGTTATATGCATTGTATGGATTTGGACGTATTACAGAGTTGGTATCAGAGCCTGAGTTTAAGGGATTTAGGTATTCACCTGCATGATACCTAGACTTAAACTATTTCATTGCATATTTGTGACCAGACATAGTTAGCACCTTTGGAACAATTATAATAAGTTAAGAGATCATTGTGTAAGGTATTTTCGGATTACATCTGGCCAATGTAATTTTGAATCTACAGGTACATAACTTAACTTAGACAGTTTATTATATTTGGGAATGTGAAAAATATGTGTTTTAATTTTGTTATCTACAGATGGCTAGTAGATCAAGAAGGTCAGAAAGGATCACCCACCCTAATGAAGAAGAATCCCCTATTGCTCCTATTGGCACCTCTGAGGGCAGAAGCAGAGGCAGAGGTAGAGGCAGAGGTAGGGCAGACCAGAGGAAAAATAAGCCAGCCAGAAATTAATATGAATCAAGCAGAATCAAACTTTGAAAATATGAATCAAGAACGGATGTCTCACCCAGAATATGTAACAAGAGACATATTAGCTRAAGAAATGGGAAAGCTAAGGGAAACCTTGACTTCTATTTTGAGGAATCCTGCCAGAATAGAGACAGGTAGAATTGAAGTTACTCCATCGATTCCAATTCTCAATAAYAGGGAAGGAGATATAAAGATGTTTCTAACTTGTAAACCACCAACCTTCTCGGGAGAAAGATATCCAATTAAAGCTATGTGTTGGGACAAAGAGATGGAGTCTGTATTCAATACCATCCGATGTGCATAAACAGATAAATTCAGATTTGCAGTCTTGATGTTAAAATCAAATGTGATATTTTGGTGGGAAGTAGAATCCTTAGCCAGAACAGATATTTTGCAAACTATGATATGGCTAGAGTTTGTCAACAGATTCAAGGAGCAGTTTTGCCCAAAAGCTGCCGTTAGACAAATTGAAGAAGACTTTCTAAAATTCAAACAAGGAAACAGAACTGTAAGGGAATATACAGAGAAATTCATCGAATATTCAAGATTTGCAGAACATTATATTTCCTCGGAATCTAGAAAAGTGGAAAGGTATATTTGGGGATTAAAACCATCAATCTGAGAATTTGTCATAGCCAAGAATGGCTACATTTTCATTGACCGTTGACGCAACAAAGGTAACAGAAAGAAACAAGAACAGACAAGAAGAAGGGAAAGCAATAGAAAAGAGGAAATGGGAAGGTCCATCAATCAGATACAAAGGACCAAAAGTTGTAAAGCTTGGAAACAGGCCCATACAAAGATTCAATGAAAGAACTTGTCCCCGATGTCATCAAGTTCATCAGGGAGAATGCAGGATTGAGCTAAGGAAATGTTATAATTGTGGTCAAACAGGTCATTTGTCGAATGTTTGCCCAACAGTAAAAAGGTGTTTTAATCGTAATTCTCCAGATCACCTTAGACCAAATTGTCCACAATTGAAAGCCCCACAGTTAACCATGGGGAGCAATACATCAACAGGCCGAGGAAGACCAAATATGGGCAGAGGAGCAACGGGTGGGGCGCGGGGTCGATCTTTTCAAATGACCAAACATGAAGCAGAAACTACACCCGATGTAGTAACAGGTAAATTTTTCGTGAACTCCTTACATGCTAAAGTGCTATTTGACTCGGGTGTAAACTTCTCGTTTGTATCCCCATCATTTGCCTTATGTGCTCATATGAATTCTATGTTACTTGACGATAAGTTAGTAGTTGATAATACTAACGGTCAAGTATCTGTGAGTTATATGTTTAAAAACTGCACTATCATGATTGAGGATTGTGAACTACCCATCCAATTGTTTCCCTTGCCTATGAAGGAATTTGATGTGGTAGTAGGAATGGATTGGTTGGTAGAAAATAAGGCCAGCATCGTTTGCAATGAAAAGATGATTAGAATTATGTTACCTGACAGAGGGACAGTCGTAATTTATGGTGATCATCAGGATCATCGTACCAGTTTGCTATCTGTAATGAAAGCCAGAAAATGTATCCAAAAGAAATACCAAGGATTTTTATCTTACATAATTGATGCCAAGAAAGAAAAGAGTAAACAAAAATTAATTCCTGTTGTCAATGAATATCCTGAAGTCTTTCCGGAAGACTTGTCAGGGCTACCTCCAGATAGAGTTATTGAATTTGGGATTGATTTAATACCTGGAGCAGCACCTATAGCAAAAGCACCGTACAGATTAGCTCCATCAGAATTAAAAGAACTGGTTACACAATTAAAGGATTTGTCAGACAAGGGATTTATCAGGCCAAGTACTTCACCATGGGGAGCTCCAATTCTGTTTGTGAAAAAGAAAGATGGCACTATGCGTGTGTGTATTGATTATCGGGAGTTAAACAAACTGACCATAAAGAACAAATATCCATTGCCCAGGTTCGATGATTTGTTTGATCAACTAGTATGAGCCAGTTACTTCTCAAATATTGATTTGCGATCAGGATACCATCAGTTGAAAGTAAAAAAACGATGATTTAGCAAAAACAACATTATGAATCAGGTACGGGCACCATGAATTCTTGGTTATGCCATTTGGTTTAACTAACGCACCTGCAGCTTTCATATATATGATGAATCGAATATGTAGAGAATACCTCGATAAATTTGTCATTGTATTTATCGATGAAATTAACTCGAAAGAATGTTAAATTTCAGTGGGAAGAAGAACAGTAGAAAGCCTTTCAGGTATTAAAAGATCATCTTTGCAGTGCTCCGCTACTATCATTACCCGATGGAATTGAAGACTTTGTGCTATATAGTGATGCATCGAAGTTGGGTTTAGGATGTGTCTTGATGCAAAAAGGGAAAGTCATATCATATGCATCTCGACAATTGAAAGATCATGAAAAACACTATCCAACTCAGGACATGGAATTGGTGGCTGTGGTTTTTGCTTTAAAGATTTGGAGGCATTACCTATTGGGAACGAAGTGTAAAATTTATGTAGATCACAAAAGCCTACAACACTTGTTCAACCAGAAGGATCTGAATATGAGACAGCGATGATGGATTAAATTAGTTAATGACTATGATTGAGAAATTTTGTATCACCCAGGAAAGGCTAATGTTGTAGCCGATGCTTTAAGCCGTAAAGAGAAAAGTGGAAATATCAAGGCAGTGGCGTTGAAAATAAGTTTAAACCCAGATTTGCATAAGAAAATACAGAGATGCCAAACAGAGGCCGTCAAGGAAGAAAACAAGAAATCAGAAAAAGTGAGTAAGATAATTTCCATCATGGAGCCGAATGGGGAAGGTATATTATGTTTCCAAGGTCGGATATGGGTACCAAATTATGGGAATACACGAGAAACCATCCTAAATGAAAGCCACAAGCCCCGTTCTTCCATCCACCCAGATACCAACAAGATGTATAAGGATATGAAAGCATTTTATTGGTGGCCAGGTCTCAAGAAAGACATCGCAAGATATGTAGAACGATGCTTAACTTGTTTGCAGGTTAAAATAGAGCATCAGAGGCCCTATGGGAATCTACAATAATTAGAAATACCGATCTGGAAATGAGATCATATTACGATGGAATTTATCATGAAATTACCCCGAACTCCAAAAGCTTATGATGCAATATGGGTAATAGTGGACCSTCTATCAAAGTCTGCACATTTCCTACCAATGAAAGAGACTTATTCATTAGAAAGATTGGCTCAAATCTATATTAAAGAAATTGTGACTAGACATGGAGTTCCATTGTCCATCATATCTGATAGAGACAGTCGCTTTACTTCAAAGTTCCAGGAAAGTCTGCAAAGAGTTTTGGGATCACAAATCAGATTGAGTACGGCTTATCACCCACAAACAGAAGGACAAAGTGAAAGAACCATCCAAACTCTCGAAGACATGTTGAGATCTTGTGTCATCGAGTTCAGGGGATCATGGGAAGAACATTTGTTGTTGATAGAATTTTCCTACAATAATATTTATCACTCCAGCATCCAAGCGGCACCATATGAAGTCTTATATGGAAGAAAATGTTGAACGCCATTGTGTTGGAATGAGGTAGGTGAAAAAATAGTGGACAGGTCTCGAGATTGTGCAAGTAACGTCTGAAAAGATTGATCAGATTCGAGCAAAAATTAAAACGGCCCAGGATCGACAGAAAAGCTATACCGACAAACGAAGAAAACCGATTGAATTTAACGTAGGTGACTTTGTAATGTTAAAGGTATCTCCACGGAAATATGTTATGAGATTTGGGAAGAAAGGTAAGCTTAGTCCAAGGTATATTGGACCATTCAGAATCTGCAAAAGAATTGGACCGGTAGCTTATCAGTTGTAATTACCAGAAGAACTCCGCTTAATTCACAACACCTTTCATGTATCAAATCTACGCAAATGTTTGGCAGACTTAAGCTTAGCAATACCACTTCCTGAGATTAAAATTGACAATAAGCTGAGTTTTATCGAGACACCAGAAGCAGTAACTGACAGAAAGACCAGAGTATTAAGAAACAAGGAGATCAGTTTAGTAAAAGTGCAGTGGCGTTTTCATAAGGGTTCAGAAGCAACTTGGGAATTAGAATCTGATATGAAAACCCAATATCCATGGTTCTTTGAAAAAGTGAATTCCGAGACGGAATTCTTTTCAGGGAGGAAGAATGTTATAACTAGGTTTTAGACAACTTAGGTTGAGGTAATTTATACGTGTTTATTATGTAGATTACGTGAAATATGCATATCTAAGTAGAAATACATGAACTATATATGTGAAATGTGAACATGATATTGTGCATGCATATATGTGACAAGATGGCGTGGTATGTATCTAATTTATACATATATGCATGTGGTGTGAAGCATACATGAGGTGGTGCATATTTGTGATAAGATATCCTGGTGGAAACATTATTATAATATTTAAAAATTTATACCTTCATGTTTAAGAAATCATGAATTTTATGATAAATAAACCCAGTACCCAAGGTTATTTCTATTGGATAAAGGATTCACCGCCTATAAGTTTTATAATAATTAAAATAATCTCCACCGCCATGGTGAGTGTATTTAAAGAAATAAAAAGATAAGATTCTATCTTATCATTTCATTGAATAAAAATCTGTTGAAAGAGAAAAAGAGTGTTGTGGCGGTGAGAAGTGTTCTTGAACAAATCTTTTGTTCAAAGCTGTTTGAAGAACTTGTGATTTGCTCTGTCTTTTAAAACTACAGAATCTGTGGTTGTTAAGAGGAGTTTTTAAAAAATACTGTTGATTATAAACTGTGAGTTTTAAAACTACTGTTGATTATACACTGTGAGTTTTTGATGACTAAAACCTTTATATATATTGTTATATAAACTGCTGGGTTTTGATGTTGGTTTTGAAGAAAAGATGGTAAAAACTATTTTGATAATTTAAAGGTGTTATTGTTATATATTTGAGTATTAAAAACTATTTTGGAAAAGATAAAGAAGAGATTGCTTCTTTAAAACAGTTTGGGAAATGATATCATGTTTTGAGGATTTTAAAGGGACATGATGTTTTTGGAAATCATTGAAAGAATAGATTGTTCTGGAGTTTGAAAGGTTTTAATGATAAAACTATTGGTTAGCAACTATAGAGAATATTCTTTTGAGACGATTGTGATTTTGATCTGCCTTCATTTGGAATTAATCTATAGATGTTATGGATAAAACTATGAATGAGGATTCGATAAGATGGTTGTGACTACGGTCCTTCATCCGAACTAGTTCATAGATTTTGAAGAAGAAATAAGGGTGGCATATTAAGGAGAGGTGTCTTTTGGAATAAGGGTGGCATATTAAGGAGATGTGTCTTTTGGATATAAGGGTTGCAATTATGTGTGAATATTATAACTCTTACTATTATGTCTTTTAAGACTACAATAGATTTGAGTCCTTACTTCTTTGTGATTTGAGAACTCAAAGATATTGTTCTTATTAGAAATAATAGTATTGATGTTATTGAGAAGGGAAAAACTAGGCCTATGGCCATTGATATTGATTAAAAGTGTTTTGGAACAGAATTGTCATTTTTATGAGGAATCAGAGGGGCTCTGGTTGTTCCTTTGTAAGGAACCAGAGGGGCTTTGGTTGGTCCTCATTATTGTACCAGAGGATTCTGGTTACTGATTTGGAGAATGAGCAAGTTTTAACTAATGTACTAATTGGACCAGAGGCTCCGTATCTATTGATAAGAGCTTCAATATCAAAATCATATTTTTAGAAGTTTTAAGAAAATGATTTTATACTTAGAATCTTTTTATGAAAAACAGACCAGAGAGGCTCGGGTTGGCTTACACGTTGAACCAGAAGCTCTGGTTAGTAGAACCAGAGGCTCTAGTCGAAGAACCAGAAGCTCTGGAAGAGAGACCAGAGGGGCTCTGGTCGTGGTTATTGAAATATATTCCAAGTGTGGTTTGGAACCAAAGGCTCGATGGACCAAAAGAGAATCTGATTTTATTCTGCATGTTGTGAAATGATTATTTGATAAATGTTTTGGTGACCTTCACCCCGCATTACATAAAAGGGAACCGCACTAGATATTCTTGTCTAACCCTCATTTCATGTTTTCTTTTTAAAATATGTGTGCATGTAAAGATAATAAGGGAAAGAGCATTATGTGAATTACTTCCCTATGTGCTTAGCTGTTTTGGAAGCATAGATGCTAGGATGCAAGAACATGTACTTTTGGAATTTTTGGGTTGTGTATTTTACATTATAGACTCTTGTATCAAGGACCTATGTGGGGGAAAACATGTACTCTATATATGAAATATGTGTTATATGCAATGTATGGATTTGGGGGTGTTACACTGTGAGAAAACAATTCTTTCAATGCTAAAACCTATATCACTCAAAACAAAAATTCAAATACTGTCAAGTCCACTCACTGCATGCTGCCTAATTCACACACTGCATGATCAAGAAAATCGCCCACCTATGACCAACTTACTAAGAAAATCGCTCAAGATGTAAGACTGCTCAACAGACTCTTAATCCACTCACTATACTCATTAAATCGCTTAAAGCTTAGTATTAAATCGCTCACAATACAATTTAATTTGCTTACAGCAAACTAAAGCTCACTCACCATGCCAATCCTTAAACCTATCAAGTCCGCTAAAATGAAGTTGCTAATCCGCTCACTTTGCTCAAATCATGAACAAAGCCGCTTACTGCATGCTGCCTAAACCTGTTAACAAACAGTTATAATCCACTCAACAAATGCTGTAAATCGCACACCACAAGATCCTTATCCGGTCAAGGAATGATCTTAAATCGATCAATATGAGAAGTAAATCGCTCAGGCTATTTAACTAAACCGCTCAAGATGTTGACAATTGATCACTCACTGCATGAAGTCTAAATCGATCATAGGTATGCTCAGGAAACAACTTCTAATCTGGTCAACAACCAGCCTCTAAACCCGGTCATCAAACATGATTCAAACAATAATGACAACCAAATTTGGATCAAATCTACACACAAACATAAAAAATACAAAAATTCATACAAATTTTGGATCAAAAACATACTTTTTGATGAATTTTCACATGAACACGAAGAACATCAAAAATTCATAAACTCTTCAAATCTTTACTTTCAAAGATCAAATCATGTAATTGTAAGGATAAAACTGATTCATGATTTAAAAACGTATACAAGGAAAACAATTTTAACTATCAAACGTCGACAAATGAGAGATTTGAGGAAAAAAATTATGAAGATTAAGATGAACATTCAAGAACATTTATGAGCATCAAAAACATAATGATGAATCTCCAGAAAATTTGAGAAATTCGAGAATATTTCTTCAAACAGATTTCCTGCAAACTTGCTCTGATACCAATTGTGTGTCCAATATCAATCAATCTTCATTTGAATTCTTCAAGAGCAATGTCATATATGTATTTTATATTAAGAACTTAGAAGGAGTAGAGAGAGAGAAAGTCAACTCATCAAATGTAGTCAAACTCTATATAAGAATCATATATTACAAATGAGAATCCTACTTCAATTACAAAGCCAAACACCCTTTATATAGGATCAAACTACAAGACAAAGTCAAAGTCAAACATCTCTAAAAAAAGTCAAACACGATGACTTTTACACAAATATAGATAATTTTATCTTTCAAGACGAATACAATTTTACACAGCATTTCATTCCTAGCACTTGTTTACTCTTTTCTTTCTTTGAATCAATCACATATGCTAAATACCCTTGACACCCTTTTCGAATACAATTTATGGCTTTCATGATAGATAACATACTTGTATAATGATCCCGTCGATCACCATATTCACAATCGGTCCTTTTTCGGAAAACTAATACTGATCATATTTTTATTGCACACAATCTTGGCCTGATTTTCTGCCAACCAATGCATTCCTACTACAACACCAAACTCTGTGATTGGTACTAGGAACAATCTAATTGACAGCCTATATCCCTTGATTTCAATTCGATAATTATTAGAAACAAGACTAACATATACTTGACTATTATTAACGGTATCAACTACAAGTCATGTGACACATAATTCACGTATGAACACCTTGCAAACAATGGCAATACAAATAAATATTTTGCACCAGAATCAAGCAACACTTTAGCATATACTGAGTTAATGAGAAAAGTACCTGTTACCACGTCCAGAGTTTCCTCTACCTCATTTAGGAACATTAGCACTTCGACGTGTATTTGGAGCATTTCCTCCCATAGTTAACCTTGGAACTCTTAACTGTGGATAATTCAGTCTAATATGGTGAGGGGAGTCATATTGAAAAACAAATCTGAGGAGCTTGGCAGTTTCTAGATAAATGACTTGTCTCACCACAATGATAACATTACCTCTGATCAATACTACACTCACCCTGATGAACTCGGTGACATCTTGGACATGGTCTTTCACCAAAACGTTAAGTAGGACGGTTCTCCATTTTTACAAATTTTGGTTTTCTGAAACTAGTCGAAGATCCTTCCCACTTTCTTTTCTCTCTCACTTACTCTTCCCCCTGCCTGTTTTTTGTTTCTCTTTACGGTCTTGACATGATCTACTGCTATTGGAAAATTGATAGGATTTATAACAATTACAAAAAACTTTCGTATTGAGGGTTTTAATCCCCAAATATATCTTTCAACCTTACGGGACTCAGAAGAGATATGATGTTCTTCAAATCGGGAATGCTCAATAAATCTTTCAATATATTCCCGTACCGTCTGATTACCTATTCCGACGTCAATAATTCTTCTTCCATTTGTCTGACAGCTGCCTTTGGAAAAAATTGTTCTTTATATCAATCAACAAATCCTAACCTTGACATTGTTTGAAAAATATCGGGTTTGGCTAGTGACTCCACATCCCACTAATACAAGGCATTTAATTTCAACATTGATACTGCAAATCTGACTTTATCTTCATTTGGACAGTTATTGGTGTTGAACATATATTCTATTTCTATCAACTAGCACATTGCTATTACTGGTTCTCTTTCTCCAGAAAATGTTTGGGGCTTACAAGTTAAAAACATTTTAATATCACCTCTTTGCTGTTTATAGCTTGAATTTGTGGATTTACCTCAATTCTCTCTGTTTCAATTTTTTCTGGTATCCCAAGAATAGATGTCAATGTGTCTCTTAGTTTACTCATTCCTTCCATTAATACGTCTCAAGTCACATACTCAGGTTCTTGATTCACATTTCCCAAAATTGATTCACTCTGGTCTGGATGATTTTCAGATGGATTGTTCCTTCCTCTCCCACGAGTTCTTTCATGGCCTCTACCTCAACCTCTTATTCTACCTCAACCTTCTAATGAACTAGTAGGAATATTTTTTGGTGAATTTTCTCTCTCGTTTCGGCTGATGAGGGAGATCCTTTTAGACCATCGAGAATGACTAGCCGTCTGCAAATTTTTAATATTAATATTCAAATAATCAAATTCCCAAATATAATAAGGTGTCCAAGTACATATATGTACCTGTAAATTCATAATTACATTGGATAGTTGTAATTTGACTTTACCTTGCATATCGTTCTCTTAACCATCATATTTATTCCAATGGTTCTACCTATGTTAGGGACCCTTAATATGCAAATAATACAGTTTAAGTGTAGGTATCATGTTGAATACCTAAATCTCTTAAACTCAGACTCTGATACGAAATTTTTAACACCTCAAGATCCACATTTATATATAACCGTATATGAATAACTCAAAAGTAAACATTCGGTCCCAACAAGTACAAGAAGCAATATTACAAAAAAAAAGAACCAAATTTTTCTATAACATTATTGTACGTAACTTGCATATATTATAAGTATTCTAAACTTAACAGATAATAAGGTCTTCATGAACCATGAAAGCACAAAAAAGGAAAATTCTCATTTTTCACTTTCCCTTATTCTTTGGTATTACCTGATCTACAATACACATTTTTAAAACAGAAAATCAGGGTTAGACCTTAAGGTCTAGTAAGAAATCCCTATTATGCAATTATAGGGTAAAATCAGAAAAATCTATTATAAGATCATATTTGCAAATATACAAATATATAAAACTTTTTTTTAAATATAATGAAAATATCAAGTTTAAACATAAATTCATAAATCTTCTTGTCATGCATAGAATGTGATTGCTCAGCTTCTCTCATCACTCTGCACGAGATCACCTAGAGCTCCTCTAGTCCTTAAGAATCAGAGCTCCTCTAGTCCATCAATCAGAGCAATGGAAAATTAAAACATGACCATCAAAGGATAATCTTGAAGTCTGGGTTAACTCTTGGCATCATTGACACATGATATGACCAACCAGAGCTTCCGGTTATCGACTAAAAAGTAAAAGGAATAAAAGCAAGCCAACCAAAGTTCCTCTGGAAGACCAAAGTTCTGGTCTTACCAACCGGAGCTTCTGGTCTCAAACTTTTGAAATCAACTAAGGATGAATGACCGACCAGAGGCCCTGTGGATAAACATAGAAGTTTAACTAGAGCCTCTCCGGTCCTTTACAAAGGTTGGAAAAGATCAAGTTTAAAAGGTTTTAACTATAAAAATTAAACTCGGGACTAAGAGTATAGATATAGAGCTCCTATACAAAGCTTGAATACAGAGCTTTTACTTATCATTAAATTCCAAGATATAGAGCCTCTGTAAAGCTCATACAGATCCTCTGGGATAGAATATGAAAACTTTTGAAATAATTCAAAGTATCACATCCAGATCAACCCAAAAACTTCGATAACTCAAAACATTTCCAATCAAGGCCTTTCTAGTTATAAACAATTTTCCTCCTAATCATAACAACATTGTTATGATATCATTACGAGCAATAATCCTAAGTCCTCACATCACACAGAGGTGATAACTGAAGAACATTGTATCTCAAGGATGCAATAACAAAATATATGATCAAAACTCTGGTTTCACAATTGCCACCCATATCCAAAGGTACACCACACCTTGTTATCCCACCCTTATCCTATAGTACACCTCTCCTTGATATGCCACCCTTATCCCATGGTACATCTCTCCTTAATATGTCACCCTTATTTCCTCATAAATATCACCATAATCAAATATGTTATTTTTGCCAACAATGGCATCAAAACAATCTCATAACAAAAACTTCGTATTATGAACTTTTACAGTTCTAAACCAGTTTCATTATTTACTCAAAATAGCTTCAAGAACAGTTTTCCTTTTCCACATAGAAACCAAACAGTTTGATATTTTAAGGACCAAATATAGAAAGTTGATAATATAAAATCACCTTATATGCATGTATACGAAGAAGAATCTTGTTGGTCCCAGCTGGATCTACAACAATTATAGGATCTGTTTGTAGAAGGGGGATGAATACAAGCAAAAAAACTTTCACTTTTAAAAGTTATATATTGATAAAGAAGGATCAATACAAGTTTTACAGATTGTTTGCGAAAAAGATAAGATTAGTAAACCTATATAAACAATCTAAAGATACACACTATTACACTTAGCAAAGAGAAAAGATTTGCTGTAAAAATTAATGACTTAGAAAAGTGTTTCTTCACTTGTTCAAAGTGGTTCTTTCTCTTTAGAGAGAGTAGTGAGAAAAATAACTTCTTGGATAAGTTTCTTAGAGAGAAAGAGTGATAATTGAGTAGAGAGCACTCAGCTATTTATATCGATTGCATTAAATGCAATTTTGAAGTTACAAAACACGTGTCAAGATTTTGGAGGAAAACTTGTCCTTTGCTATAGTGAACAGTCCTTTTGGCTATTCATGAGCAAACATGTTTTCATAGAGTTGGTGAGCACTATAGAGTCAACTGAGTGGCTCCGTATTGTCACACCCCGCTAAAGCGGAAACGCGAGGTATGGCAGGTAGAGTCTCATAGCAATAGTGTATAAACAACAAAACCATACAATTTAAAACATAGTTACATCAAAACTAATGTTTACAGTCCCAAATACAAGTTTACAACACTAAACATAAAAGAAGTTTTGGAATTGCTAAATGTGACACGCCTTCAAACAAATGTCACCGAAAATCTTTCTTACCCTGAAAAAGCATGTCAAACTAGTGTCAACTACAAGAGTTGGTGAGTTCACAGGTTTTATATGCATAAAATGATTTTAAATGCAGCAATCTCAGTTATAAATTTATGAGCAATACCTTAAAAACAACATCGTACAAATGATTTATATTATTGAGCCACTACTAAACCTAGAAACGCCCCACGAACTACCTCAGAGGTGGTAGCAAACCACATGTGTAGAACATTCTTCCGAACTACTTCAACGGTGAGGACTTGAACCCCACATGTGTAAAACTCATGCCGAACTACCTCAGCGGTGACCACTTCGTGTCACATGGGTAGCACTCCTAACGGACTACCTCAGAGGTGACCGCTTCGTGTCACATGGGTAGAGCAAAWTTAATGACCAAGTGCACCCCTACTCAACGGYAACAAGGYGGGTATGACAACCAAATARCGMTATCCACARGAATCATAGGCTCGAAAGAGTTAATAGTAGTGTAAACAGGGACTTTACTCAACATATCAATAGTGTGTACAATTTAAATGCTCATAACAAGATTCATATAACGATATAAATCTATCAAACGATTTCAATCATGCTTTTCACCCCAAAACGAGATATTGGTAAAAAGGAGCCGTGAAACTCACCTTTCGATATAGAGCTTTGTAAGATAAAGCAATGCGATCCGAATACCGTGCAAAATCAACGGTTCCCTATCAATAGGAATAACCAAAATCATCACTTATTGATTCATCTCTACCTATGGGGTTTAATAAAGCCTAAGTCGAATGTCCACTTTTGTTCCAAAATATTATCCATAGTCCAAATATACATAATGTCCATATGCTCATTAAAGAGTTAATTTATACCGGAAATGATGCTATAATCCAATAAAAGATCAATTTTACAAAATTTATCCAAATCCAGAATTTCAGATTCTGGAYAGAAACTTAAGTTACARAAGATGATCCAATAAAGAGACWTCAAAAATGAGATAAATTCCCATATTTTTATATGGTTTATAGTACTGAGTTATAGCCATCGTGACCAAATTTCATGAAGATTGGGTAAGAGATGATGCATCAAATAATTCATGCACTGCAATTTATCACAACTGAAATGGCAGATTGCACCATGTTAGTAAAACACTCATACAAAGTGTTCTACTAGGTGTTCTGCAAAGATTCAAGTTGGATTGGAAACCTAACACTTATACGAAACTTGTAAACTAAAAATCACCCATTTTGGATGAGTTGAGGGGAAAGTATGACACTTTAAAGTCACATGTACACATCTGCCATCAATTGACAGATTGCACACCTAACTTGTAAAAATCAGTTCATGCCTCAAAACATCGTATTTTTGAGTGAGACTGGATTCAAATGAACCTAACTCATTTAATAAAGGTTTAGAAGAAGAATCATACATTAAGGACAAATGAGTTAATATACAAAGTAAAGGTTACCTACTAGTGGTTTCACATTTTACACACYTATAGAGTTTAAGGTGTTTGGAGATCAAAACTCCATAATTTTATGTGATTCCAGTTGCATATAAAAGACAATCCATAAAGTTAACTCTCAAAAGAAGATTCATCCTTTTTCATTGAGTTAAGAGAGAGATATGGTCGATGTAACACACATATACGAATCTGTCAAAATCGGACAGATTGCATGTTCATCTTAATTTAGGAAAATGAAACCTCAAATCACCACCATATTGAGGGAAATCCGTGGCATTTGAAAGGTATTTCATTAAACTAACATTTAGAATAAAAATCAACAAATTTGGATGGTTAACCAGAAATTTATGACCATTCAAAGTAGGATTTACCTACTGGAAAATCGCTTATGCATAGATATAATGTTTTGAGCATTTGGGGGGTCAAAACTCAATGATTTTGAGTGAGACCAAATGCAATGCAACCCCAACTCAGTAAATAAACTTTTAAAGGGAACCTCATAACATTTGAACAAACCATTTAAAATATATGGACGATTTTGTGCATATACACAGAATCTGTCAGCACCAAAAATTAAGTTTTCATGATATAAACCACATAAAATCATGATTTCTTCCAATCTCTTTGAGTTATATCATTTGGGTCATGGATTGCCACAATCAAATAAACACTTTTACATGTTTTTGGTGTATATTATCACCTTGAAACTACAGATTTTCGAAACCCATGAAATAGATGATGAAGAATGCAAGAAAAAGGGTTTTTGTTCCCAAAACATACAAGGAAAAGTAAGAAGGATTGAAGGTACTACCTTATATTGTATGAGATGATGATTGAAGCTTCAAAAATTTGACTTGATGAAGAAGTTTAGAGAGAAATCGGCTGGAATCGGAGAGGGAGGAGTTGATGATCTTCAATGTGTCCCTTGGGTTTAAGGGGAGAGAGAGAAGAGAGAGTTTTTGGTAATTTGAAATGAGATTGAAATGGTTTAATGATAATTGAAGGTTTTAAAAAGGTAAATGAGAGGGAAAGGAGGGAGAGAGAGGGGCCGGCTTCTTGGCCGCCCAACCCAACCCCAAGTATATAAATACTTTTATAAAAGAAAATAAGACTAAAGCCCAAAATGCACAAAAGCCCGATTTTTCAATTTTGTCATTTTTCTTCWCTTTAAAAGCCCACGATGACTAAATTTATTCAAATAGAAAGGTTTTATATTTAAAACACTAAAACTTAGAGCATTTGGTACTGTATAGGATGTTTCAGATAATTTCGGCTCGAAACCGGACTTTCTAAGCAACTGTCGGAATCTCTTAAAAGTTTTTCGACTAAACTAACCTGACTAACTCCTAATCTTATAAATTACCTTCAATAACACTAATATAATCTTAATAAGAGCTAACCTGGAAGTTCAAATTTGACAGTTGTCACAGTTTCCCCCTGTTAGAGAAATTTCGTCCCGAAATTTAATTACTGCTACTGTTAATGGATTTCTCCACAAACAAATGTGGATATTTTCCTTTCATGAAATCTTCTCATTCCCAGGTGTACTCTGGGACATGTTTCGCATTTTCAGCGGACCTTAATAATAGGGATTTTACTACGCCTCAACCGTTTAACTTCTCGGTCCAGTATCTCGATTGGTTCTTMAACGAAATGTCACCGATCGCTAATCTGAACGTCATCCAGGGGCAACACTATT
>NW_020200838.1:23427-24853 GCF_001531365.2 Cynara cardunculus var. scolymus
TGCATCAATACACACCCCAGTCCTTGATGCGAGGCGTCGCAGTACACCACAAAGTTATCTGTTCCCTCTAGTAAAGCTAGAATCGGTGCATTACACAATTTGTGCTTAAGTGTCTGAAATACTTCTTCCTGCTTCTCGCCTCGAATAAATTTCTTATCTTTCTGTGTTAGGGTCGTCAGTGGTTGCGCAATCTTGGAGAAATTTGCAATGAATCGCCTATAATAACCTGCCAAACCAAGAAATTGAYGAAYCTYTGTTGGTGTCTTTGGAGCTTCCCACTTCTTGATAGCCTCGATCTTAGCTGGATCAATATGGATTCCCTTCTCATTGACTACATGACCCATAAAATGCACTTCACGAATCCAAAATTCGCATTTGGAAAGTTTGGHGTACAACTTTTCCTTCTTGAGCAATTCTAAGATCAACCTTAAATGTTGCTCATGCTCCTTCTTATCTCGTGAGTAAATCAATATATCGTCTHTGAACACAATCACAAACTTGTCTAGGTATGGTCGGCAGACTCTGTTCATCGAATCCATGAAGACTGTCGGAGCATTTGTTAATCCAAAAGGCATGACTAGAAACTCATAATGACYGTATCGAGTCCTAAACGCCGTCTTGGGAATATCTTCCTCATGGACCCTCATTTGATDGTATCCAGATCGAAGATCGATCTTTTGAAAAGAAAGTGGCACCTTGAAGTTGATCGAACAAGTCATCGATTCGAGGAAGAGGATATCGGTTCTTAATGGTCAACTTATTGAGTTCCCTAAAATCGATGCACATCCGAAGGGATCCATCTTTCTTTTTGACAAATAGAACTGAAGCTCCCCAGGGTGAAGAGCTGGGTCTGATGAATCCTTTATCGAGTAGCTCCTTTAGTAGTTCCGACAGCTCCTTCATCTCAGATGGTGCTAACCGATATGGTGCTAACCGATATGGTGCTTTTGCCACGGGTGCAGCCCCAGGAATTAGTTCTATATAGATCTCAACTTGTCTTGGTGGGGGTATTCCAGGAAATTCATTTGGGAATACTTCGGGAAAGTCCYGAATTATAAGAATATCTTGAACATTTTTTTTAGCTTTCTTATCCATAATGTGAGCTAAAAAGGCAATGCAGTCCTTTCTCAAATACTTTCGCATCTTCAAACATGTCAGTATTTTAATACCCCCTCTGGGTTTCTCTCCGTGTATTTCGAGTATTCCCCCTTTGGGTAACGGAATTCGAACGATCTTCTCGAACAACTAATTTAAGCTTGGTTCTTGGATAACCAATCCATGCCCACAATTATGTCAAAACTTCCTAGTTGGATCGGGATTAAATCTATACAAAAAAACCTACTAGTCAAGTTTAAAGTGCAATCTATTATTATATCTCTGGTCCTAATTTCTTGGCCATTGGCAAACTTAATTACTAATCACATCA
>NW_020200838.1:26303-46156 GCF_001531365.2 Cynara cardunculus var. scolymus
CGAACTACCTCAGCGGTGACCACTTCGTGTCACATGGGTAGCACTCCTAACGGACTACCTCAGAGGTGACCGCTTCGTGTCACATGGGTAGAGCAAAATTAATGACCAAGTGCACCCCTACTCAACGACAACAAGGTGGGTATGACAACCAAATAGCGCTATCCACAAGAATCATAGGCTCGAAAGAGTTAATAGTAGTGTAAACAGGGACTTTACTCAACATATCAATAATGTGTACAATTTAAATGTTCATAACCAGATTCATATAACGATATAAATCTATCAAACGATTTCAATCATGCTTTTCACCCCAAAACGAGAAATTGGTAAAAAGGGGCCGTGAAACTCACCTTTCGATATAGAGCTTTGTAAGATAAAGCAATGCAATTCGAATACCGTGCTAAATCAACGGTTCCCTATCAATAGGAATAACCAAAATCATCACTTATTGATTCATCTCTACCTATGAGGTTTAATAAAGCCTAAGTCCATATTTGTCCACTTTTGTTCCAAAATATTATCCATAGTCCAAATATACATAATGTCCATATGCTCATTAAAGAGTTAATTTATACTGGAAATGATGCTATAATCCAATAGTAGATCAATTTTACAAAAAGTTATCCAAATCCAGAATTTCAGATTCTGGACAGAAACTTAAGTTACGAAAGATGATCCAATAAAGAGTCTTCAAAAATGAGATAAATTCCCATCTTTTTATATAGTTTATAGTACTGAGTTATAGCCATCGTGACCAAATTTCATGAAGATTGGGTAAGAGATGATGCTTCAAATAATTCATGCAATGCAACTTATCACAACTGAAATGGCAGATTGCACCATGTTAGTAAAACACTCATAAAAAGAGTTCTACTAGGTTTTCTGCAAAGATTCAAGCTGTATTGGAAACCTAACACTTATACGAAACTTTTAAACTAAAAATAACTCATTTTGGATGAGTTGAGAGGAAAGTATGACACCTTAAAGTCACATGTACACATCTGCCATCAATTGACAGATTGCACACCAAACTTGTAAAAATCATATCATGCCTCAAAACATCGTATTTTTGAGTGATACTGGATTCAAATGAACCCTAACKCATAAAAGAAAGTTTTAGAAGAAGAATAATACATTAAGGACAAATGAGTAGAAAGATATTAACATACAAAGTAAAGGTTACCTAGTAGTGTTTTCACATTTTACACACCTATAGAGTTTAAGGTGTTTGGAGATCAAAACTCCATAATTTTATGTGATTACACTTGAATATAAAATAAAATCCACAAATTTAACTCTCAAAAGAAGATTCATCCTTTTTCATTGAGTTATGAGAGAGATATGGTCGATGTAACACACATATACGAATCTGTCAAAATCGGACAGATTGCATGTTCATTTTAATTTAGGAAAATGAAACCTCAAATCACCACCATATTGAGAGAAATCGGTGGCATTTGAAAGGTATTTCATTAAAATAACATCTAGATGAAAAATTAACAAATTTGGATGGTTAACCAGAAAGTTATGACCATTCAAAGTAGGATTTACCTACTGGAAAATCTCTTATGCATAGATATAATGTTTTGAGCATTTGGGGGGTCAAAACTCAATGATTTTGAGTGAGACCAAATGCAATGCAACCCCAACTCAGTAAATAAACTTTTAAAGGGAACCTCATAACATTTGAACAAACCATTTAAAATATATGGACGATTTTGTGCATATACACAGAATCTGTCAGCACCAAAAATTAAGTTTTCATGATATAAACCACATAAAATCATGATTTCTTCCAATCTCTTTGAGTTATATCATTTGGGTCATGGATTGCCACAATCAAATAAACACTTTTACATGTTTTTGGTGTATATTATCACCTTGAAACTACAGATTTTCGAAACCCATGAAATAGATGATGAAGAATGCAAGAAAAAGGGTTTTTGTTCCCAAAACATACAAGGAAAAGTAAGAAGGATTGAAGGTACTACCTTATATTGTATGAGATGATGATTGAAGCTTCAAAAATTTGACTTGATGAAGAAGTTTAGAGAGAAATCGGCTGGAATCGGAGAGGGAGGAGTTGATGATCTTCAATGTGTCCCTTGGGTTTAAGGGGAGAGAGAGAAGAGAGAGTTTTTGGTAATTTGAAATGAGATTGAAATGGTTTAATGATAATTGAAGGTTTTAAAAAGGTAAATGAGAGGGAAAGGAGGGAGAGAGAGGGGCCGGCTTCTTGGCCGCCCAACCCAACCCCAAGTATATAAATACTTTTATAAAAGAAAATAAGACTAAAGCCCAAAATGCACAAAAGCCCGATTTTTCAATTTTGTCATTTTTCTTCNGAAGTTTAGAGAGAAATCGGCTGGAATTGGAGAGGGAGGAGTTGATGATCTTCAATATGTCCCTTGGGTTTAAGGAGAGAGAGAGAAGAGAGAGTTTTTGGAAATTTGAAATGAGATTGAAATGGTTTAATGATAATTGAAGGTTTTAATAAGGTAAATGAGAGGGAAAGGAGGGASAGAGAGGGGCCGGCCTCTTGGCCCAAGCCAACCCCAAGTATATAAAAAATTTTATAAAAGAAAATAAGACTAAAGCCCAAAATGCACAAAAGCCCGATTTTTCAATTTTGCCATTTTTCTTCACTTTAAAAGCCCACGATGACTAAATTTATTCAAATWGAAAGGTTTTATATTTAAAACACTAAAACTTAGTGTTTTATATAAATTAGAGTATTTGGTACCGTATATGATGTTTCACATAATTACGGCTCGAAACCGGACTTTCTAAGCAACTACCAGAATCTCTTAAAAGTTTTTCGACTAAACTAACCTAACTAACTCCTAATCTTATAAATTACCTTCAATAACACTAACATAATCTTAATAAGAGCTAACCTGGAAGTTCAAATTTGACAGTTGTCACACGTATAGTACTATACTCTACAAAAAGGATGGGTTTGTTCTTTGTGTATAAGGACAAGACAACAACAATCGTGCATGGTCAGCTTCATTTTATCGCTGAATGTTGGGATGACGTTGGAGGTCTCTTCAGCATTCGCTGAAACTTGTGAAGTTTTCACACATATGTAGACGAGCTTGTAATTACCGAATGCCGCTTCAGATCATGAACACACTATTCTCTAGTCTTCAGTTTCTATCTTCGACATTGCTGAAGGTTTCTTGGTGTGAGTTTTGTCTTCATGAAGTATAATAGTCACTGGAGAGTAATAATACATGTTTAACAATCATTGAACAGACTCAGTGATGATTACTAAATTTGAATATAGAAAAACACTATACTTCGATAGATAAAAGAGATTATCATCAAATCAATAATCTCCCCCTATTTGATGATGATGAAGCAACATAAAGAAAATTGCTTAAGTTACATTAGTAAGGAAAAGTTACAAGTAAAGTACAAGTTCCTTTTAACTATTTTGGGATCTTTTTTAGTGATTCAATTTTCTTATATAAGTTTTCTTAAGTTGTAAATGGTTACAAGTTTAAGAGAAACAAGTACAAGTGTGATAACAAAAAGCGAAAGCTTATTCACTGATAGAAAATTGTCACTGAATGCAAGAGGAAGTTGGAACACATAGATACATGTCCCTGTTACTCTTTTAAGGGATGTTTTTTAGTGGCATTGAGGATATACTTATATTTATTCACTGAAAAGGCACAAGTGTTACATCCGTAAGTTCTGGACCTATTATATATATATATATAAGTTATACACTGAAATAAAAGTTAAAGAAAATAATATTTACATGATATAAAGTTTTAGCTAATCTAAGTCACTAAAGTCGATGTACCTTGGTACTTCTTCGCCAAGCTTCTTTCGACGTAGATAGTTCTTTCTGATACTGCAATCAATCGTCTCACCATTTAGGTCATTGTCCAACTAAGATCTTAGAAATTCGAGTTGCTCTATTGGACAATGACGAAACTAAAATACTTTTTGAAAGTTGAACTCACCATCATAGTTAATGAATATAAATCCATACTCAGGTTTGAAATGCACTAGGTTGGGTGTATAAGGACCCTTCGTTGGCAGAGAGAGATTCAACATAGAGATATCTGGATTCTTCGAGTCCTTTAGTATTTCCTCTAACGAGAACTTAGTTTCATGTTTGTTCCTCATAGTTGGTCCATCATTAGGTTCTGAAGGTTTTTTTCTTCTTCTTGGCATCAACGCTGACACTGAAGGAATAACCACATACCTAGACATCTTTTTGATAAGATCATTGAAGATGCATCAATAATCTTGTTGGTCCCGAAAGGGTCTACAAGAAGAGAAACAGTTTGTAGAAGGGGGGGATGAATAAAAACACAATATTTAAAATTTTAATATATATATTGATAAAGAAGATCAATACAGATTTTACAAGATTGTTTGTGGAAAGATAAGGTAGAAAAAACCTATCTAAACAATCTTTAGATACACACTAAGCCTTAGAAAATACAAGAGAAGAAATGTTGTAGAGAAGATCCTTTACTTAAGCTAGAAAATGCTTGAAGTAAGAATTAGGGTTAGAGAGTGAGTTGTGTGCACTCTGCATGGAGAAGAAACACTTCTATTTATACCCAGTGCATTAAATGGACATTTAATGCAATATGGTAGGGTTAGAGTGCGTGTCAAGCCTTAAGAGGAAGACTTTTCCTTTGCTACAGTGAATAGTACAAAAAACACTATTCATGAGCAGACATCCTTACCTAAAGTTGGTGGACAATAGAGTCGACTAGTCGGCTTCGTACCATACCAACTTTCACAAGGGTATGGGTTTTGTCCTTTGTGTGCATAAGGACAAGACAACAAAAATCGTGCTAACCAAGCTTCCTTTGATCGCTGAATGCGGGAATGACCTAAAGTTCTCATCATCATTCGCTGAAGCTTGAGCAGTCTTCACACATATGTAGACAGACTTGTAATCACTGAATACCGCTTCAGATCATGTACTCGTCAGTCTCTAATCTTCAATTTCAGTTTTCGATGTTTGTTGAAGGTTCTCTGGTGTGAGTGTTATCTTCTTAAAGTATTGTTGTCTCTGATAGAATTACAATGCAAGTACTTCAACGATCACTGAACATACTCAGTGAAGATCGCTGGAACTCAAAAGACAGAAACATAAATACAATGTATAAGTGAAAAGGGATTATCATCAAATCACTGAAAGCTAACAATCTCCCCTTATTTGATGATAACAAGATAACATACAGAAAGTTATCTTATCAAATAATAGTAAGGAAAAGTTACATATAAAGAACATGTCTCTTTTTACTATTTTGGGATCTTTTTCAGTTAGCCTGTCTAAGCTTGAAAATGTTCATAAGTTATATCTAAGAAAATTACAAGTACGGAAACTGAAACTGAAAGCTTATTCACTGACTTATATATTGTCAGCGAATGTGAAAAGTAACATCATAACTCATAGACTTGTATACTGAAATGATCAATAGAAATATTCAACAAATATAAGAACATTAAGTGATTTTGAATAAGTCGGATGCTTTTATTAGATGAGAAAACAATAACTCTCGATCTAAAACGTATTCTCACAAGAAATGGCTATAATATAAGTTGGCACTCTCAGGTCCTAGTAACCTGAGGAGGATGCCTCCTTATATACGCCTAAGACAAACAGACTATGCTAGAATGGTGGCTTGAAACTTTGAGAGCTGATTCCGCATCCCTATCATTGACGACCCTTGAAAAGAGGATCGGACTAAGTCAAGCCGCTGGAATCTGTTTGAAGCTTGCAAGAAAATCTGAACTAAGCACGCATTCCATGGAGTTCCAAGACCAAAGAATTTGCATGTACTATGCAGAGGCTCTGCATGTACTATGTAGAAGCTCTATGTCTGGAGTGTAGCTATATATCAAACGCCTAAGCTTTTTGACACTTAAGGCTTGATCGTCCATGGAATTGAGCGTGGGCTCTGTTTGTGAGATCCTTGACTCTTTGAATAAGAGCTCTGTCTCTTAACCTCTTCTGCGTGAGAGCTCTAAGTCCAGACTGCTTCTAAAGACTATGTCCTATGGACTAGAGTAAAAGGCTTCTTACTTACACTTTCACAAGACGGGGTTTAACAATCTTCCTCTAACTGTAACTAAGACAGACTCTTACTTGAATTGAAAAACACAAGTCTAATCAAATAAGAGGTTTAAAATAACCTATATTTTACATTTTCTATCTAATGATTACAATACGAATAAAGGAAATTACAATGCTTGAAAATATAGAAAAAATGCTTACAAGAAGAAGTCCTAGATGTGTTGAAGATTATTGAACCTTCTAAGAAGTTCGCGAAACTCCAAAAAATTCTTGATAGATCATATTATTATATTAGACCTTTTCTTTGCACCAAGCGTATTATCTCTGCTTCTATGTAGATGATTTTTGATGTAGCGCTAGAGTAGAGTTTGAATATTTTAGGCGCTAGTCTTCTAGAAATAAAATTTTCCTTCCTTGCTCATTCAGAAAGACCACCCGTACTTCTGGTTCCACTAGCATCGTCCACGTGGGAATGTTCTTGATGCCTTCTAGATCTTCATTTGGTGCAGTAACGTTCAGCTCATCTATTCCCTTGTCCACAGCCAATTGGGGGTCGAACTTGCATCTGAAGTCTAGGAGATCCATCATTGTCTGCCTGATTGATGAGTTGGCCAAAGCATACTTCATCCCCTTATACTTTTTATGGTCAGTGTAGAAGTACAGAGACAGAAGGTCCCATGGATTCAGATTAATGAGATCACAATCTGTGAAAGAGCTAATCTGTACATGGTCGTCTCAACCGTATACTCGTGGAATATAATATGTTTTTGCACGAAGGTTCATCTTCTGATGTTAAGGATTTTTTTGATGCCATCGTCTGAGTGAACTGCGAAGACTTGTTGTGTGTAGCGTTGTAAGAACCTCTGCCTGATGATCTCTTGAGCCATTGGATGAAGATTGATCTTGACGACAGACGTCTCATCCCTTAGGTTGTAAAGAAATTGGTAGACTTCTTCGCTGTCTGTAGTGTCCTTGATTGGCTTATCACAGGGTGTGGGCCTCATCATCGCATCCATATTATCCATGATCTATTGTACTCAATCAACGGGTCGTTTGGAGCTCTTAGGCCTGTTGCTTCTGCCTGCATCTAGCTTGCAAGGTTTGACGGGGACCCCCTGCCTCATAGCAGGTGTGACGACCTTGAACATAAACCATAGATCTATGTGTATTCTGGTGTGGTGGTGGTGCAACAACTGTCACCTCTTTAAGTGGGACAACCGTTAGATTAGCCATTAGTTGTTCTAGGTCGGCTACATTGACTGCCACCACTTCTTCTTCATGCCTCCTTGCAGATGGAGCAACAGTCTGCATGCCATACTCTATGGAGGATGAAAGGGGCTCTAGTTTAGATGAAGAGGTGTATACAGAGAGGAGTTGGATCACATCCTCTTCATTTTTCTTCCGCCCTTCTAGTTCTGCTGTGGATGTAGCGGACATCTTCCCTTTCTTTTTCACCTTTGCATGGGCCTGCACATTCTTTGATATGTGACTCGATGGTGCTGGCGCTTGTTGGCGAGGAGCAGAGGCAGAGGGGGCAACCTTCAGAATGGTACTGGTGGCGGCTGCTGGTTGGTTCTCCCCCCTCTTGACGGCTTTGAGGAACAAACAGGTCTAGGTACTCATCGTCGTCAAGCCTCCTCTTCTTCGAGGCTTTGGCACATGCATTTGGTGGCTCCATCTTCCTCTTCGGCCTCTGTACGTCTATTGGTGGAATGGCCTTGATCTTTGCCTCAAAGAGCTCAACAATCTCTGAAGCAGCTGTTGTGGCTTTGAGAATTTCCATATCTCTATGATATTGGAAAGCGGCCAACAAACGGTGCACTTCGGCTGCTACCTCCTTATTTTGCTGTTGAAATCAGAAGTAAAATGGGCCACCTTCTGTAGGAGTCGGTCACCCAGAGCATTCATTGCTGACTGGGTAACATAGTCAACTATTACATTTAGAGGAATGAGCGTGTGAGCGTCTTGAGATGAAGTGGAAGCTCCATCCCTCTGAATGTGTGCAAGGACCCTTTGCAGGGTCTCTGCATTGTGTTCCGTCAACTCTTGGGGACGATCGAGTCGAGAGGCATTTGTCAGTGACTCAGCTGTCAATACTGCTAAGGATGATCGAACTTCATCCAAAGCAGATGCAGAAGGAGATGGCTCTACATGGGCCATGTTGAGTTTTATCTCATCCAAGGAGCACAACGCAGAGGTGGTAAAGCACTGGAACTCGTACCTTGTGACATATGCTGAGGTGATAACCTCTAGCTCAACCCATGGGCCAGATTGAGTCCTTGATCCTAGGACACCTTTTACCTCAACTTGTGGAATGTTGGTCGAGGAAGGATTTCCAGCAGATCCTGGTGTCTCTCTTGGGGGAAAGGGCACTACCGTTGTTTTGTCATGAAGGGGTTCCTTAGCAGGTTCACGAGTGGACTAGGAAAGTAATCGAGAATCTACAAGTCTTGTGCACCTATTCCTTGCTCTGAAGAAGGTGGGGAAATGACAAGTGCAGAGGAAACAAATTCCTCTGGTTGGGAGAGTGGCGTGGTATGGGGAGACATACCACTTATGTTTGCAAAGGTTTCACTTTTTTGAGAGGATGATCCCTGAGATGTGGCTTCCCTTTGGCTGTTTTGGCCAGAGCCAGATGCGACCTCTGGCTGGTTTGGTAGGCTTGGGATCGAGGCGTGCACCTCTTGTTCAATAATCTTTGTGTCTCGACCACAAGAGTCAGAACATGTGGTAGCACTAGGAGTTGGGATAGGAAAATAGATGTGTCTATTCACAGTCCTAGGCTACTCAAGCTCGCCTTGAGGTAGAGCAGCTACTTCACCTCCATCCTCCTCATCCACTTCATTTTCTTCAAATTCAACAGCTAAGCCCATATCATCATCAAGGACGTCTTCCCCGTCATTTGCTGCATTAGACCCAGCAACATCATTATCAAGGGTGTCTTCAACTTCATGTGCTGCATTAGACCCAACAACATTTTGACGCTCTTGTTCATCTTCTTCGTCAGAGCTTGAGAAGAGTCCCAAGTCTCGTTTGGCCTCTTCTCTTCTGATTCTCTTTTTTTTTCTTTTAATCGAGCAATTGTCTAGCTCTTTCTTCTCTCTCCTCTTCTTCCCTCCTCATTTTTTCTTTTTCAACACTCTACTTCTTTGCCTCCGCCCTCTTTCTCTTTTTCTCCCTCTCCTTCTCCTGTCTTACTCCCTCATCCTCTGACTTAGGCCGTTGTGCCTCCTCTGTTCCTCACCCTCTTGGTTTAGTCCTATGTGTGTCGGGGTTAGAGGCACTGGTTCTAGTGCCTCGCGTACACGTCTATATTCCATCCTTATCTCCCTCGTCTTCATGTACACTAGTAGCTTCATTGGGATTGGTCTCTCTGTAGTGTATCCTTTATTGTTCACGGTTGGTCTGTATGCAAAAAGTACATTCACCTTGGGCACAGACAGATTGCCCACATCAAGATTGTTTTTGTTAATGATGGGTTTTAGAAGAAGACCTAGAAACGAGGAAATAGAAGCGCCGAAAAGTCCTTTCCCTTTCCCACCTCCTGGCACTTCTTTGCGACTGCGGCATTAAACTCCATGTTCAAGATCAAGGAGTAGTCTAAGGAAAGATCAAAGAAGATCCCATACATGATCTATAGGATGTTCGTTGAACACATGTCAAGACTCCCAATTTTCCCTGCCAAGGATCGGTTGACCAATGTGAACATTGTGTTCCACATTCGTGGCAGGTACTGTCGTCAATATTGGGAAGGATATTAGATTTCCTTGTTGTATCCCAACAACTTCAAGAAATCCACCAGCTCATCCCCAGATGGAAGAGGGGCATACTCACTTAAACCATGACTCGTTTTGGTTGGAATCTGAAGAACTCGTGAGAAAAGTGACCTGGAAATGCTGACTGTGAGGTACTCCTTGGAAGAGGGTACGTAGAATTCTCCATCCATCCCGCATTGGCATTATGTTACGACATAGGTTTGCCAAATCTCCTGGATGAACATTTAGGGACAAGGTCGTCGAAGTTTGTGATAGCAGGGTTCAAGAAGTGATGTTGAAGAATATAATAATGGTGCATACTTTGGGGTCGAAACTGTCCAAAGTAAGATGAAGGGCATGGTTATTTGGTTTCAATGGAAGGGGAACCATGTTTTGGCTAGTTTCTTCCACGGTTTTTAGGGTTGTGGTGTGAGTTTGAGAGTTAGCTGACTCAGATGACGACATTGTTGCAGGTTTGAGTGAACGTGATGAGGGTTTTTGAAAGATTAGGATTTTTAAATAATCGGTTCTTGATTCTTTGAATAAAGATCTGAAGAATGGTTTGACAAACTTACATGGAGAGAAATCTTGGTTGATTCAACCATAGAATGATGTCTCAAAAAGCTCACGATGTTCGTCAATGGCGGTTTTGCTTTGAGAGCTTGAAGACAATGAAATATCTGGGGAACTTTTGAAGGCGTAAGGGAAATTTGGAGAAAATTAAATTTGATTAAATAGAAATAAAATGTAGGCACTTGAGTGAAACGCGCCCCCGAAGCGTCAAAAACTAAAGCGGTTTTTCACTCGCCTGTGGGGAGATGCCAGGTGGCCTGACAGGCTGTAAATGGTGCCTCCCGTATTTGAAAAATTAAAAATACAGGCGGTTATGCTTTTTTAGATGACAACCTAATATAAATTACTAATAATAAGAACTGTATGCCTTCCATTTAAAATAATATATTTTGAGAGCCTTAAAGAACATGACGAAAGTCCATACTCTGGGTTGAAAGGAAATCAACCTAAGATAGAGGCTCTGCATTTG
Source organism: Cynara cardunculus var. scolymus (assembly GCF_001531365.2). Taxonomy (NCBI): domain Eukaryota; kingdom Viridiplantae; phylum Streptophyta; class Magnoliopsida; order Asterales; family Asteraceae; genus Cynara; species Cynara cardunculus. Next base: position 37,156 of record NW_020200838.1, read on the forward strand.
AATACAGAGTTGATGTACTTAGATTGTTCATATGGATTTGAAAAGAGAACTAGAGTATAATAGAGTGAGAGATTACATACCTTAAAAGCGTATACAGAGACTCATGGTTTGTCTAAGCATATCCTCTGTCTAATAAACTTGTTATGTTTAAAGGCACATGCTCTATATATTACATACAGAGACTCTAACCTATACTCATGAAGGTTTTTAGAGACAGAGGCTCTGTATAGTACATACAGAGGCTCTGCATGATGCTTGATCTAATGCTCCCCCTTGACTTTAGCTTCGCTCATCTTTCTCTCCCTTGAACTATGTTTGGATCATAAAGGATAAGAAAAGCACAAGCATGGCGAATCAAGATATAGAGATTCTGTATGTACTACACAGAGGCTCTATATAACCAAACAATACTGAGATGTGAGCAAGAGGCTGTGCATGTACTATGCAGAGGCTCTGTCTCAAAACAATTAAAAGACGTATATTCAAGAGGGATGCAAAGGCTCTGTATTGTACATACAGAGGCTCTGTCTTAGTTATTGAAGATTGAGCATACCCAACTTGCTAACCAGAAAATTAAATCTCTTTTTATCAAGAGCCTTAGTAAATATATCAGCAACTTGATGATTTGTACTTGCGAAAAACATTTCAATCGTATATTTCTCTACATGGTTATTGATGAAATGATAGCGTACGTCGATGTGCATTGTTTTGGAGTGCTGCACGGGATTGGCTGTGATTGCAATGACGCTTTCTAAATCACACGGAATTGGAATCTTGTCAAACTCAACACCATAGTCTTCCAGTTGAGTCTTCATCCAAATTACTTGGGAACAGCAGATGTCACGGCTGCATACTCTGCCTTAACAGTCGACGTAGAGACGCAATTCTACTTCTTTGAAGTCCATCTTATAAGCTTGTCACCGAGCAATTGACAACTCCCTGATGAACTGTAGCGGAAAACGAGGCATAACAGGTAAGCATTTCATAGCTCCAATCGATAGATAACACTATTAAATACATAATTCATAAAAATTTACAAATTCATCATTCTACTGTTCACGATGAAAAACAACATCATTTGCAGAAGAAGTTACAAGGCTTGTGAACAGGTGTTTTCGTAAAACGCTTCCAAAAACTTCCAACCTTACTTAATTTCCTGAAAAGCACGAAACATAAAACGACGTCAACTACAAAGAGTTGGTGAGTTCACGGGTTTTCATATGCATAAAATATTTACAATGCATAAAAACTTATACATAACATGCACATTATAAATGTAAATTTTTCCATCGATGCTTAAAAACTTGAGACGCTACAGAGCATTACCTGACCAATATGCCCCATTAGTTTACGAACTACCATAAGTGGCCCATTCACTCACTTAGGTACCACAGTTCGTATCAGTACTACTTCAGCGGTGGCCCATTCGCACACATGAGTACACTATGAAAAACATAGGTAATGTGCACCCTTTTCTGGGTAGGACTGTTAACACAATAGCGGCTATCCACAATTACTACGTCCCGGGGACGTGCCCGAGTTAAGTAGTAGCGTGTACGGAAGGGGACTTTTTGAAATATCCTCTCAAGCACATCAATTTATCATTTATAGGTAGTGCAATAACAATCAATTTTTCATGATTTTCACAACTTTTGACTAAACAGTTCTTTAGTCCATTAGTTTTACAACTAAACAGTATAGTTTGCATTCTTTCATGCTTTTCCCCCAGTTAAAAATAACTAAAAGCAGTAAAAGTGGAGCCGTGAAAACTCACGAGTTTGCAGATGAATAGCCCAGATTTTGTTGACGTTCAGAGCTCCAACGTCCGCCCTACTGTCCTAAACACCCGAAATCCAATAGTTAGATCACCTACCGGGTTTTACTAAAGATAAAGTGAGATTTATATATATTACGTAATGCCAATGAGTTTTTGCACCAAAAGATAATATTTGGACAGACATGCAATTTTCAATTTTTGGAATCTTGGTCTAACCAATCATTATAAAAGGAACCTTCCAAAAAACATTTTACTTTTAACTTTTTATACCTCCAATGTTACTGTGTTGAACAATTTCTAACCAAATTCCACACCTTTTTAGAAATATTTATATATGTTCAACCTATTTTCTCATATCAAGTAATCTGGAAGGTCTAGAGATGTTTTTCGATGATTCCAAAAGATGATTCAAATATTTTGGACTTTTATTATTAGAGAAAATACAAACAACGATAATGTTGACCAACAATCTGTTGGTTTCCAAAACATCGCTTTTAATGGTTAAATACTACATGCAATGAGATTTTCCCCTATTTTCTTGAGTTCTAAGTTTATAGATCATAGATTATCACCATTTTAGGAACATTTTCATGTTTTGATGAATAACCTCCCATCTTAGACTTTCCAGAAAATTTTGAGCTCAAAGAGGAGAAGGAAGTATAATGAAACGAGAATATTATTGTAAAAGATTCAAATATAATAAGACTAATCTTATTACCTTTTGCTTGATTTTTCTTGAAGACTTGAATATTCTTCAAGATGTAAAGAATCTAAGTAGATTTTGTAAATTGGATTCGGCTGTGTGGAAGTCGAGGGGTTTTAGTGAGAGAAAGAACGTAAAGTGAAAGTGTAATAGAAGATTTCAAAAGAAGTGGGGTTTTTATATAAGAGTAAAGGGGCCGGCCCATTCAAGGCTCAAACAACCTTATTTTTATTTTTATTTTCTTATAAAACTACAACTCAACTAAAAAAGTTAACTCAAATACATTTTATCAAATACCAATAAAGTTATTTATTATTAAATCAAAATTCCTAATTTTTGTAAAATTATTTGTATTTTCAAATAAAACTTTTATATTTTAGAATTAGATTTTATAATGTCAACTTTATTTATTTGAGGAGAATTTATAATATATTTGGCATTATACAAGTTACTTTATTATTTACCAATCGGGACAGGGTTTCCTGGACTATAATCTGGGAGCTAAGTCAATTGATTTCTTAATCAACATGAATAAACCCTAATAAGTTATAATCCTAAATATAAGAATCCTTTAACGATGCTAACCTGACGTCCCAAAAATGACGGATGTCACAGTCTCCACATGCCAAAAAAAAAATCGTGCCGAAATTTGATTCCTCAATTCTTAGCTTTGGACCCATTTTGTGAATAAGTGAGGATACTTGTTTTTCATAAAACCCTCTCTTTCCCATGTGTACTCCTGTCCATGCCTTGAGGTCCAATGAGATACAGCAGTGATCCAATCATTCCACTGTAAGTCATGACATCCACTTAATTTCCAGATAGATCTACGTCAAGTTTAGTTCCCGTTGCGATTGGTTTTCTCATTATTGAAGAGTTGTGGAGTGGGTATTTCATTAATATGTCAGAGACATATTTAGCTTGGCTAATAAAGATACCATCCTCTCTTTGTTTCCCTTGCAAGCTCGAGGAAGAATATTAATTCTCCCATCATGCTCATTTCAAACTCGCTCTTCATCAAGGCAGGGAACTTATCATAGTGCCTCTGGTTTGTTGATTCGAAAATAATGTCGTCGCCGTAAATCTGTACTAGAAGCATCTCACCTTTATGTCTCTTAATAAACAAAGTGGTATCGATTTTACATTTTTCAAAACCGTTCAATAAGAGAAAAGACGAAAGACGTTCATACCAGGCTCGTGGAGCTTATTTAAGTCCATACAGAGCTTTGTCCAAGAAATAGACATACTCTCGATGTGTGGAGCTTTCAAACCCTAGAGGTTGTTGAACGTAGACCTCCTTCTTCAGCTTACCATTCAAAAAGGCTGACTTGACGTCCATTTGATAAACTTGGAATCCTTTATGTGCAGAGAAGGCTAAGAATAAGCGTATAGCTTCTAGCCTTGCTACTGGCGCAAAGGTCTCATCATAGTCTATGCCTTCTTCTTGGCAATAGCCTTTTTCCACAAGCCTGGCTTTATTTCTTACAATGATGCCATCCACATCCTTTTTATTCCTGAAAACCCATTTACAACCAATAGCAATTTTATCCCTAGTTAAGGGAACAAGAGTCCATACCTTGTTTCTTTCAGACTCATCAACCCAACTTGGGTGTTTGTAGGGCTTCATGAACTTTCTTAGGCTCTACCATGCGTAGAAAGTTTACGAATAAACATTCATTTTCCATGGCAGCTCTTGTCTTTACACCACTTGAAGGTTCACCAATTATTTGGTGAAGAGGATGATCTTTTGTCCATCTTGTTATTGGGACGGAGACAGAGGTTGGGGTCATTTGATCACGTCCCATAGATATGTTTGGCATTTGGCTCATAGATGGTGAAGAGGGTTCTTCTTGGTCCCCCTTGATTGATGGTACAGAGGAACCAGGTTCAGAGACAGAGATGTTATGCTTTGGCTCTACATGATTGGGCTCTGATCCAGAGCTTGTTTGCTCTGGCTGTCAATTCACATGATCACCAGAGGAAGCAGATGTGTGTGAAAGACTAGAGATAGATGAACTTATAGTTTGTTGTTATTCACTTATACGTGCAGACTCATCTCTAGGTGCACCCACAGAGACTTCCTCATCAGCAAAGAAGTCTTCAAATAATAGCTTGAGTTCCAATTCCCTTGACTTCATTAGAGAATTGGAAATCAGCTACTTAAGTTCGAGTCCAGAGCTGAGGTACTCTTAAGTCATTGGCTCTTTATCGTCGAACGAGACGTTGATTCTTTTCATGATAGTCTTGGTTCGTTGGTTGAAGACTCTGTAGGCCTTGGCTTGTGTAGAGTAACCAAGAAACTTGCCCTCATCGGCCTTCTTATCAAACTTTCCAAGCTGATCACGGTGATTCAAGATGAAGCATTTACAACCAAAGATGTGTAAAAATTTAACGTTAGGCTTTCTTTGGTTAATTAGTTCATAAGGCGTCTTCATGTGCCTCTTTACTACCGTTACTCTGTTTTGGATGAAGCATGCGGTTGAAATGGCTTCTTCCCAAAAGTAGGTTGGAAGACCAAAGTATGCTAGCATTGTTCTTGCAGCCTCAACCAATGTGTGATTCTTTCTTTCTACAACAGCATTTTGTTGGTGTTCATTCAGCAGAGAAGTTTTGAGATATGCGCACCTTGTCTAAGTATGCATCAATTTTTGCGTTCTTGAACTCAGTTCCATTGTCACTTCTCAGCTTCTGAATTTTTCTCTGTAGAAGAACTTGAATCTTTGTCATTAGCTTAATCAGCAGCTTTGGGACATTTGATTTCTACCTTACAAACTCAAACCAAGTATATCATGAAAATTCATCAATTAGCATAAGGATATACTTTTTACCCGACAAACTCTGCACAAAGATTGTGTAACACCCCCATATCCATATATTGCATATAACACATATTTCATACATAGAATACATGTTTTCTCCACACAGGTCCATAATACAAGAGACTAAAATATACAACTCAAAAATATCAAAGTACATGCTCTTGTATTCTGGCATCTAAGCTTCAACACATGGCAAACCAAGATCTTCACATAGCAAACCACATAGGGACGTAATTCATATAATGCTTTTTCCCTTATTTTCATTACCTGCACACATATTTTTGAAAACACAAAATGAGGGTTAGACATAAATGTCTAGTGAGGTTACCTTTTATGTAAATGCAGGGTGAAGATCACCAAAACATTTACTTCAAATAATCCATAGGTAGCAAACACTGAATCATATTCCATTTTGTGTCCATCGGGCCTCTGGTTCCAAACACCATACTTAGAATTATTTTACTAATCACGACCAGAGCCCCACTTGTTCCTCTACTAGAGCTTCTGGTTCCTCGGCCAGAGCCTCTGGTTGCACTAACCAGAGCTTCTGGTTTAAAAGTTATGACCAACCAGAACCTCTCGTTTAACGTATGAGTCGACTAGAGCCCCTCTGGTATGTATTTTGTATAAAATACTAAGTATAAAATTCTTTTTTCTTAAAAATTCTTTAAAATATAATTTTGACATAGAAGCTCTTATCAATAGATACAGAGCCTCTGGTCCAATTAGTACGTTTTAGTAAAATTTGCATATTCATCAAATCAATAAAAAGAACCCTCTCATCAAATAGTCAGGACCAACCGGAGCTTCTCTGGTTCCTCATAAAATATACATTCTGTTCCAAAAATACTTTTTGCCAAAACCAATGACCATAGGCCATATTTTCCAGTAACCATGACATCAATACTACTATTTCCAATAAGAACAACATCTCTGAATCCTCAAATCACCAAGAAGAGAGAACTCCAATCTGTTGTAATTTTACTAGATAAAATAGCAAGAGTTATACCATGCATACACATACAACGACCATCCTTATTACATCCATAAATCCCCTATTTATAGCAATAGCTATCTATCACACACAACGACCATCCTTATTTCCCCTGAAATTCATATGAACTATTTCATCCAATGACAGCTGCAGACCTTTGTTCATCCCAGATCTCTCAATAAGACTTCTAGTTAATAACAACCAAATTATAGTGATTTGATGAAGAAGGTGATGAACACTCAAGAAGAAATTATGAACAATTAAGAATAATCTTGACCGTCAAAGATTTCACTTTATTAATAAGAAAACGTAAAAGCGACTCTTTTTACAATAGGCCTAATCACCTATTTATACTAATAAGAAGATAACTATCTAATGAGACTTTTTAGCTAATCTTCTATTAACAGATAACGTTTATCAAAACTATGGATAAGCTTTAGTAATTAAGATAAACTCAAAATCTAGCAATTGACTTGTCATCTCCAGCTGTCATTCATGGTATGATGGATCATCCTTATCTTTAGGTCTTCACCGCATGCTTCTGGATGAATTACTGAAAAATTCTCTAAGTGTAGTTGACCAGAGGGTTGATGAAGATGCTCTTTCCATCGCATCCTTGGTCATCCATCGGTCCTCTGGTTGTGCTACAGACTTAGTCAAATCTGCCTTGATGTCTTCATCGGTCTTCTGGTTCTTCATCACTTATTGTTTTTCATTGCTTTTTCACTTTATGAATTATGAGGTTTAACAATCTCCCCCTAAGTAATGAAATAACAAACATAGACTAATCTAGAAACAACCATGAAGAACAGAGACTAATCTAATAGAAAAACATCAAATTCTAAATTTTCATTGGATGATGAAATTCTTACAATACTGGAATCAAAAGACATTAAGGTAAAACAAAAAAATACAACTCATCATGAGCTACCTTGATATATTTGTCTGAAGCGCATGAGCAATCTTCTAAAGCCGATGACTGTCGATATCTCATGAATGAGCTGACTCCCTTCTTCTCTTGGCATGTGGTTTCTACCCAGTCTTTCTCTAATGACTTTCTGAAACCATTCAAGTGTATCCGATGAATACTTGAAGGCCTCAGTTAGTCTAAAGAATTTTTTAACCCCTAACTCATTCTTGTAAACAAGTCCAAGTTCGGGTTGAGTTAGGACTGAGGCGGATCTTTTCTCCTGCAGGCCTTGGAAGTCTTCGTTTGGTGGAGTGCAAGATAGTCTTTCAATGCCTAGCCGAAGAGCAATTTCAAAATCACTCTTGGCTCTTTGGTTCACTAGGGTTTCCATCGTTTTTACTACCGCTCGATTCGCCATTCCATACCTGATGCCGTGGTCGTGCCTTTGAGCCGTGTATGCGTATAATTCAATCAAGTCATATGGATTGAGATTAATGAGGTCATTTTCGTTGAACACGCAAATTTGCCCCATGTGCTTTCTCCACAGTGAACTCGATGTATCGAATGGCTCTGTTGGCAAATGTCCTTACTTTCAGATCCATGACCCTCCTTATCCCATCATTCGAGAAGACAGCCTGAGGTGCTTGTGTGGTCTTTCTAATGAATCAATGGTGTAAGAGGTCCATTGACTCAGGCGATAAAATCGAAGGGTTGATGGTCAAACTTTCATCACGGTCTTGGTACAGGTATTGATGGATGTTTTCCATCATAATTGGTTCCCTGGGTGGCAATTCAGGATGTCTCCGCATCGACTCCTATCACACCCCGCTAAAGCGGAAACGCGAGGTATGGCAGGTAGAGTCTCATAGCAATAGTGTATAAACAACACAACCATACAATTTAAAATATAGTTACATCAAAACTAAAGTTTACAGTCCCAAATACAAATTTACAAAATAAACATAAAMGTAGTTTTGAAATCGATAAATGTGACACGTCTTCTAACAAGTGTCMCTGTGAGTCTTTCTTACCCTGAAAAAGCATGTCAAACAAGTGTCAACTACAAGAGTTGGTGAGTTCACAGGTTTTATATGCACAAAACAATTTTAAATGTAGCAATCCCAAATATAAATTTATGAGCAATATCTTAAAAACAACGTCATACACATGATATAAATTTGTTGAGCCACTACTAAACCTACAAGTGCCCCACGAACTACCTCAGAGGTGGTAGCGAACCACATGTGTAGAACATACTTACGAACTACCTCAGAGGTGAGACTAAACCCCACATGTGTAGAACTCATGCCGAACTACCTCAATGGTGGGACTAACCCCACATGAGTAGAACTCCTTCCGGACTACCTCAGTGGTGACCACTTCGTGCCACATGTGTGGAGCAAATTAAAATGACCAAGTGCACCCCTACTCGTCAGTAACAAGGTGGGTATAACAACCAAATAGCGCTATCCACAAGAATCATGGGTTCAAAAATTAATTAATAGTAGTGGAAATAACGGGGACTTTCAATCTCAACATATCAATAGTGTATACAATTAAATGTTCCTAACAAGATTCATATATCGATATAAATCTATCAAACATTCATTAACCATGCTTTTCACCCAAAAACGAGAAATTAGTAAAAAGGGGCCGTGAAACTCACTTTTGATATATAGGTCCGCAAAGAAAAAGCAATACGATCCGAATACCACGCTAAATCAACCATTCCCTATCAATAGGAATATCCAAAACCATCACTTCTTGATTTATCTCTACCTATGGGGTTTAATAAATC
>NW_020200838.1:46862-50454 GCF_001531365.2 Cynara cardunculus var. scolymus
TTATGAGAGAGATATAATCGATGGAACATATATATACAAATCTGTCAGAATCGGACAGATTGCATGTTCATCTTATTTTGAGTAATTAAAACCTCAAATCACCACAATATTGARTGAAATMRGTGGAATKTKAAAGGTAACTCATTAAACTAACATCCAGAAGAAAAATCAACAACTTTGGATGATTATCTAGAGGGTTATGACTATTCAAAGTAGGGTTTACCTACTGAAAAACTCTCAGTTACATATATACAATGTTTTGAGTATTTGGGGGGTCAAAACTCAATGTTTTTGAGTCAAACCAAATGCATTGCCATCCCAACTCAGTAAATAAACTTTTAAAGTGGGTTTTTCTCCCAAAAACTAACAAGAAAAGATGAAAGGATGAATGCATTACCTTGTTATTGAATGAGAGGATTGTAGTATCTTCAAAAGCTTGCTAAAATGGTGAAGATGGATGGTGGATTCTGCTGAAATGGATGAATGGGAAGGAGGGTTCTCAAGGTGACCCTTGAGTTTTCTTGGGAGAGAGATGAGAGAGTTTTTGAATTTTGAATGAAGGAATTATGAGGATTAAAGGAAATTGATGCTATTTATATGAGGAAGGAGGGAGGGAAATGAGAGGGGAGGGGCCAGGCATAGGGAGCCCAAGCCCACCCTCATAAATATTTTTTTTTATAAAACTAAGCCCAAAATGCACAAAAGTCCAATTTCTCAATTTTGACATTTTTCTTCACTTTAAAAGCCCATGATGACTAAATTTATTTAAATAGAAAGGTTTTATATTTTAAACACTAAAACTTAGTGTTTTATATATAATGGGTATAAATTAGAGCATTTGGTACTGTATAGGACGTTTCAGATAATTTCGGGTCGAAACCGGACTTTATAAGCAACTGCTGAAAATTCTTAAAAATTTTCAACTAAACTAACCTAACTAACTCCTAATCTTATAAATTCCGTTCAATAATACTAATATAACCCTAATAAAAGCTAACCTGGGATTTCGAATTTGACTGCTGTCACAGTCTCCTCTTGTTAGAGAAATTTCGTCCCGAAATTTACTTGCTCATAACAACTCATAATTTGTTAAGGAAGAGATGTGGGTACTTGCTTCTCAGGGAATCTTCTCTTTCCCATGTATATTTCGGTCCATGCCGTGATGCCCAATGAACTTTTACAATCAGGATTCGTTTGCGCCTCAACTGCTTAACCTTACGATCGAGAATTTCGATCGACTCCTCTATAAAATATAATCCTTCATTAACTTGAATATCTTCCAGAGGTAGAACTAAAGACTCGTCGGCTAAGCACTTCTTAAGATTCGACACATGAAACGTGTCACGGATGGCACTAAGCTTCGGGGGTAAACTAGGCTTCTATGCAACTGGTCCTATTCTTTCGAGTATTTCGAATGGACCGATATACCTTAGGCTAAGCTTTCCTTTCTTTCCAAAGCGTACAACTCCTTTCCATGGTGATACTTTTAGAAGAACTTTATCTCCCACTTGAAATTCCAAGGGTTTCCTTCGATTATCGGCATAGCTCTTCTGGCGATTCCTTGCAGCTTTAAGTTTTTCTTGGATGATTGCGATTTTGTCGGTTGTCTCCTGGATAATATCAGGCCTGATCAGTTGCCTATCACATATTTCCTGTCAACTGAGTGGGGATCTACATTTTCGGCCATACAAGACATCGATAGGTGCACATTGGATACTGGTGTGATAGCTATTATCGTAAGAAAATTTGACCAATGGCAGATGGGTATCCCAACTACCTCCGAAGTCTATCACACAGTCTCGCAACATATCCTCTAATGTTTGAATCGATTGCCATAACCTGGAAGTAAAGCGGCTGTCTCTATCYRAAATGATAGAAACAGGTACTCCATGCCGCGATACAATCCCATTGATATACAACTACGCTAATCTTTCTGTACTGAAATCTTCTCGAAAAGGCAGAAAGTGTGCGGATTTCGTAAGTCGATCCACTATGCCCCAAACTGAGTCATATCCCTTGTTCTTGGTAACTTTGTAACGAAATCCATTGATATCTGATCCCATTTCCATTGGGGAATCTCAAGTTGCTGGAGTAGACCAGACGGTTTTTGGTGTTTTTTCTTGACCACTGCACAGGTTAGACACTTACTCACATATAAGGCAATGTCTCTCTTCATGTCAGGCCAAAAATAATGATTCCTAAGACCCATATACATCTTATCTGCTCCCTGGTGGATTGGGTATCTTGATCTATGGGTTTCATCCAAAATTATTGATCGAAGATTACCAACCTTAGGTATCCAAACCTTATTTCCCCAAATAATGCACTCCATCTTGTGGGATTCGAATAATCTTTTCTGAACAACCTATCTCAACTCGATATTTGGATAGCTAATCCATACCTACAACTACGTCAAAGCTTCCTGCTTTGGTTGAAATAAGATTGATGCTAAAGTCCTTTTTTGGTTAAACTTAAAGTGCAGTTCTTAATTACGTCCCCAAACTTTATTTCTTGGCCCTTGGCAAATTCGATAGTGTAAGCATCGTTTAACTTCCTCGATTTCATATTTATCAACGGCCTAAATTCTAGGGAAASAAAACTTCTATCTGCTCCAGAGTCAAATATTACTGAGGCATAGATGTTGTTTAAAAGAAACATACCTTCCACAACATTAGGGTCTTAACGTGCCTCTTCGGCTCCTATTGCAAATGCCCTTCCCCGAGCCTGGCCTCCTTGATTTCCCTGACTGGTTTGCCTTTCCTGGTTCCCGGCATTGTTGATGCTCGATCCTCTAATCATCCTTGGGCACTTATTCCTGAAGTGATCCTGACTTCCACACTCATAGCATGCCCTTATTCYATCCTTGATTTCCTTTTCCTCTCTACTGAACTTGGCAATATGACCCAACCGATTACATTTGCCACATGTGGGACAGGCCCCTACATGGTAATAATTACATTTGCTGTATTTCAGAAGTGGCCGACTATACAGCTTTAGTTCCTGAGCCTTTACTCCAAAATTCTTCACCACTCTTTGGTTCTTGCCTAAATTGTTGTTGGTCCTTTTCCACGATTGCTCCTCTAGTTTCTTCTTTCCACCAAATTTGTTTTGCTTTAAAATCCCTGATCTAACTGCATCATTTGTCAGACGGTTTGCCAAAACCACCGCGTTTTGTATAGTGGTTGGGTTTGCCGACGTGACCATCCCTCGGATTTCAGGTGCCAATCCCCAAATATACCGATCAATTCGTTTCTCCTCTGGAGTGACCATATGAGGTACTAACTTKGCAAGCTCATGAAAACGAGCTGTGTATTTGTCTATCTCTATTCCAATCATGGTGTGATTCCAGAATTCGACTTCCAATTTCTGAATTTCTCTCTTAGAACAATACTCTTCGATAAGCAACTTTTTGAGTTCTTCCCATGTTAATTCATAGGCAGCTTGGCGACCACGGGTTTGAACTTGTATGTTCCACCAAGTTAGGGCTCTTCCCTGAAGTTGGCATGTTGCATACTCCACCTTACAGTCTTCGGAACACTTGCTAATATGGAGTACCGACTCCATGCTCTCAATCCATGATAATAATCCAATT
>NW_020200838.1:51319-53444 GCF_001531365.2 Cynara cardunculus var. scolymus
AGAGCTAGGCGGCTGTGGGGTGGGTGACCGCGCTGAAGATTCAGTGGTATCATTATCACTATCATAGCTGTGGTCTGAGGGATCGTATTCTTCAGAGTTCATATGCTCATTTTCCGACATAACGCTGCGATAAATCATTAAACGATTCAAAATAAAAGAATGCAAATATTTATGCAAACTCACAAAAGCGTACCATGCTTTTCTTAATGTGTAAGAAGTCTTTAACTTTTAGACAAATACCTAACTTAACCAATCCACGTCTCTCCTTATACATACTTAATTAGACACAGGTGATCAGGCTATGTCTAGTTAGAGTATGCTAAGAAGTTACCCGTTCTAGTTATATTAGTAGTATGTCCGTTTTAAATTTTTTAGACTCTAACTAAGAAAATTAATTCGTAAAATTTTGGGTTATAGTGTATGGTTTTCTTAGAAAACCGGTGTTCTCTATAACCTATAGCTCTGATACCAAATCTGTCACACACCGTAAAAGCGGAAACGCGAGGTATGGCAGGTAGAGTCTCATAGCAATAGTGTATAAACAATACAAACATACAATTTAAAACATAGTTACATCAAAACTAAAGTTTACAGTCTCAAATACATATTTACAAAATAAACATAAAAGTACTTTTGAAATCGATAAATGTGACACGTCTTCTAACAAGTGTCACCGTGAGTCTTTCTTACCCTGAAAAAGCATGTCAAACAAGTGTCAACTACAAAAGTTGGTGAGTTCACAAGTTTTATATGCACAAAACAATTTTACATACAGCAATCCCAATTATAAATTTATGAGCAATATCTTAAAAACAACGTCATACACATGATATAAATTTGTCAAGCCACTACTAAACCTACAAGCGCCCCACGAACTACCTCAGAAGTGGTAGCGAACCACATGTGTAGAACATACTTACGAACTACCTCAGAGGTGAGACTAAACCCCACATGTGTAGAACTCATGCCGAACTACCTCAGTGGTGGGACTAACCCCACATGAGTAGAACTCCTTCCGGACTACCTCAGTGGTGACTACTTCGTGCCACATGTGTAGAGCAAATTAAGATGACCAAGTGCACCCCTACTTGTCAGTAACAAGGTGGGTATAACAACCAAATAGCGCTATCCACAAGAATCATGGGTTCAAAAATGAATTAGTAGTAGTGGAAATAATGGGGACTTTCAATCTCAACATATCAATAGTGTATACAATTAAATGTTCCTAACAAGATTCATATATTGATATAAATCTATCAAACATTCATTAACCATACTTTTCACCCCAAAACGAGAAATTAGTAAAAAGGGGCTGTGAAACTCACTTTTGATATATAGCTCTGCAAAGAAAAAGCAATACGATCCGAATACCATGCTAAATCAACGATTCCCTATCAATAGGAATATCCAAAACCATCACGTATTGATTTATCTCTACCTATGGGGTTTAATAAATCTTAAGTCCTTATTTGTCTACTTATGTTCCATAATATTATCAATAGTCCAAATATACATAATGTCCATATGCTCATTAAAGAATTAATTTATACTGAAAATGATGTTATAATCAAATAAAAGAGCAACTTTTACAATTTAACCAAATCCAGAATTCTTGATTCTGGACAGAAACTTAAGTTACATAAAATGATCAAATAAAGTGACTTAAAAAATGAGATAAATTCTCATCTTTTTATATGATTTATAGCACTGAGTTATACTCATCATGACCAAATTTCAAGTATTTTGGGCATGAGATGATGATTCAAATAATTTATGCAATGCAACATCTCACAATTGAAATGGCAGATTGCACCATGTTAGTAAAACACTCATTAAAAGATTTCTACTAGGTGTTCTACAGAAATTCAAGTTGGAGTGAAAACCTAACACTTATAATAAACTTTTAAACTAAAAGTAACTCATTTTAGATGAGTAGAGAGGAAGATATGATACCTTAAAGTCACATGCACACATCTGTCATTAGTTGACAGATTGCACACTTGACTTAAATAAATATGTTCATGCCTCAAAACATCATATTTTTGAGTGAAACTGGATTCAAATGAATCCTAACTCATAAAAGAATGTTTTAGAAGAAGAATCATACATTGAGAACAAGTAAATA
>NW_020200838.1:54484-63382 GCF_001531365.2 Cynara cardunculus var. scolymus
AAGGTGACCCTTGAGTTTTCTAGGGAGAGAGATGAGAGAGTTTTTGAATTTTGAATGAAGGAATTATAAGGATTAAAGGAAATTGATGCTATTTATATGAGGAAGGAGGGAGGGAAATGAGAGGGGAGGGGCCAGCCATAGGGAGCCCAAGCCCACCCTCATAAATTTGTTATTTATAAAACTAAGCCCAAAATGCACAGAAGTCCAATTTCTCAATTTTGACATTTTTCTTCACTTTAAAAGCCCATGATGACTAAGTTTATTTAAATAGAAAGGTTTTATATTTTAAACAATAAAACTTAGTGTTTTATATATATTGGGTATAAATTAGAGGATTTGGTACTGTATAGGACGTTTCAGATAATTTCGGGTCGGAACCGAACTTTCTAAGCAACTGCTAGAAATTCTTAAAAATTATCAACTAAACTAACCTAACTAACTCCTAATCTTATAAATTACCTTCAATAATATTAATATAACCTTAATAAAAGCTAACCTGGGATTTCGAATTTGACTTCTGTCACAACTCCATGCTCTGTATAATCTCATCTACAAGGCTCTGAGGAGGTTGCCTTGATGAAGCGGAAGTATCCGTATGCACCACGGGTGGTTGGGTTGAGGGTTGTGTACAAGTTGGTGAGGGTATGGTTTCTTGTTGAATTGGTTCAGCTTGGATGGTTTCTGGTGCATGGGGTTCTGTTTGGGTTTGTGGTTGTTGGGGTGATAAAGGTTGGATTATTGTTGGTTCTGGTTGTATGGGTAAGGTGAAGGGTTATGTGGTGCGAAGGGTTGGTGAAGGCGTTAAAGGTAAGTTTGGTGTGGGTGATGAAGGCTGGTTTATTTCTGTTGGTGGGGTGATTGGCTCTTCATCGGTTGAGGAACTCAACACAATGGGTTCTGGGGTTGCAGCGAACGGAACATGTACATATTGTACATCTTCAGAGGGCAGAGCCTTTGGTTCTCTTGCTTGGGTTCCTTAGGTTGAGGGTGGTGGTTGAGTTTGTGGGGATGGTGATGGTGGTGCAGCGGATTCTGTATTCTGTGTAGCCGCGGCCTCTGTCTCCCCCTTATGAGGTCCAAGACCTTGATCATCGGGGTCTTGGTCTTCATGCCTAGGCGTTTTTTGTTGGCGGCTGCTGGAGCAAGAGGCTTTGCTCCTCTTCTTCTTGCCCTTCCTAAAGGACGTAAGATACGCCTTTTGGGAGGCTTGTCTTTGACTCGCCTCCATTGTTTGGAGGATAGTGGTGGTGCACCGTTGTTCATCGGCCAGGTTTTGGGAGAGAACCCTTGTTGGATGGATGGCTCGATGAACAAATTTGGCACTAATATCATTGAAAGATGAGACTAGCACCTTGGACAGAGCCCATATGTCAGCTCTGGTTGCGAACTCGGTGGAGGAGGATGAGGCTTATGGTGGTATGGAGGTGGTGGTGGATGTATATGGAAGGATGGAAAGGTTGGTGATGAGGTTTCTCACCTCTGTAGTGAATGAGGAGAAAGCTTCATCAAAGGATGGGCCTGCAGAGGGAGGTTGGGGTGGAGGAGTAGGCTGGGGGATTTGGGCTAGGATAGTGGCAGGTAGTTGGGTGAGGGTGGTTTGGATGGAGGCCATTTGGTTGGTGAGGTTGGCAAGGATATCATCGATGGATGAGGTGGATTGAGGTGGGGCATGGTGAGGAATTTGGGAGATGATGGTTGTGGGTAGGGAGTTAATGGTTTCAAGGATGGTTTGAAGTTGGGAGATGATGTATGTGAGGTTCTCATCGGCCTCAATTGCCTGGGCCGTGAGGGTGGTGATGGAGTGGATGAGAATTTGGTTTTGTTGGGTGGCAAGGGAGGATATGGTATTGTGGTGTTGGGTGATGGTTTGTTGGAGTATTTGAAGGCGGGTGGTATTGTCTTGGGTTTGGGTTTCAATTTGGGAGAGGTGGTGTTGCAGGATTGCAAGGGAWTGTTGGAGGTCAGAGTTATCGGTGGAGGGTTGGTTGTCAACAAACCCTTGTATGATGAGTTTAAGGTCTTCCAAGGACCGCATCACAATATCGACAAAGGCTTGGAACTCGGCCCTTGTGATCAGGTCTGCTAGTTGGGTAACCCCTGCAGCAACGGATGCTGCAAGTTGGGCCTCTGCTCCGGAGGCACCTTCTTGGCCTTGTGAGAAGGTAGGCCTAGAAGGACTTCCATCACGTCCTTGATAGCCTTCAAGAGATGAGCTATCTTGTGATGTTACGACATCAGCTGCCTCTTCCTTGGCTTCAGAGGCTGAGTAAGTGAAGCGAATGTGTGTCCCCTTCGGTAGATCAAAAATTGATGGGGGATGTGCATGAAGGGAAAGTCGCTCTGAACGATCTTGGGGTTCAATATCAGAAGCAACACATGCTTCTGTGTGTGTGATGGGATGTGTCGAGCCCTGAGGTGAAGGGGCTCTTATATCTTCATCACCTCTCTGTTGAGAGAGGGGTGATGGAAAATGTGGTTCCTCGGCTAATACATCTCCAGAGGCCCGAAGAATGGCCTCTGGATGGCTGGCTGGGGTTGGGAGTGGACTGGGTCGTCCTTGTTCAATACTCTTGTGGCTTTGATCGCAAAGGGTAGATGATGTGGTTGCCCTTTGGGTAGTGGGGGAAGGAATTGTATGAGCAGGGCCGGAGGAAGCACGATGAGTAGCATCATCATCATCATCTTCATCATCCGATGAAGATGTCTCATGTGCTCCTTCGCTTGGTTCGGGGGATGGTTTTAATCGCTCAGGGGTAGCTACCCTCGGTTCCTGGGACAATATAGAGCGTTCATAGGCCTGGCGTATCTCAGATGTCGATGGAATGACATTGAGCATAGCCCAGGAGAATGGACGGTTGATACTGTAACCCTCCTTCGAGAGGGTTGGGCGATGTCCATGCATCTTGTAGACGGGGGTGAAGGGCTCCTCAGCTAGTAGGCCATGCTTCCTCATTGCGTCCCCAATGAAGAGGGCGAGGAAGCGAGGGAAGAGAACTGCAGAGAGAGGCTTGCCAGCGGCTTGGAGTTTACATTTCTTGACCACTGCCGAATGAATCTCGTTGTAGATGAGAAAGGCGTAGTCGAGGTTCAGGTTGAAGAACAGCCCATGCATGATAGTCATGATGTTGATGTTCCCTTGGTCCAATGAGCCCAGTTTGCATGTGAGAGCTCTGTTAAGGATGGAGAAGAACATGTTCCACATCGGTGGGAGGAATTGGCGTTTGAAGTCCGATACGTTGCATAGGTCACGATTGTAACCTAGCATCTTCACGAAGCAGATGTCGTCGGTGGTTGGTGGTTCGTCATATTGTGCAATTCCAAATTCCCGTCGAGTGGGAATGCACAGAACCCGAGAAACCTTAGCACGTGATATTTTGAGCGAGCATATCATATCGTTAGGGGCGTCCATATTCCCCATTATTCCGTGGCTTTCTGGGTGAAACTCACACGTTTGCCAATATTGTTGGACGTACTTTATGGGTACACCAGTGTCAGCAAGAGTGAGGGCGGAAAGAAGAATGCAGTTCTTGAAAAACTCAATCATAACTCTAAATAGTTCGTCAAACAGTGTGTTTTGGAGTTTAATAGAGTGGTTGTTTGGCTTCATGGGTAGGAAGACGATATCGCGGCTGTCAGCGCCGGTTGATTGGACTCTGCTGTCATTGTTGTTCGATTCGTGGGAGGCGGATGAGGCCATTTTTGAGGAAGTTGCAGGTTTGTTGTTCGTCAGAATATAGTTGCAGGTTTATGTAAGCGTAAAGAGAAGATGTAGGAGGAAGAAAGGTATTTATAGGCGGGAATATGGTTAGGGAATGGGGTGGGGGGTGGAAGAGAAACGGTTTCTTGATTATTAAAATACAATAATCATGAAAATTTTTGGCGGTTTAGGTATTGGTTATTTGATTTGAAGAACGTGAGCCGTCTTGATTGTACGTGCCATTAATGTTAGATGACATGTGTCAAGACGGGGTTAGGGAGGGGGAAAGTTGAAAGGGTGTATGGGGAACATGCTGTATGTGTTGTCAGGCGTGTGGTATGATGATGTTATGAATTATTTGAAATAAAAAGTTATTCCAAATAATATCTTGATGAGTATGTATCCCAAAAATAATTTGAATTTAAAATCCCATCTAATTGTAAAATTAATACTAATTACAATGTTTTTGTCTTCTAAAAACCCATGTTGTATAGTTTTTAGTCACAAAAGCTGCAATTTTATATAATCTTGAAAATGATTTTCAATTAAGATAAGTTTTTGTATGAAAATTATTGTCATGGAACTAGATGAGCTATGGTTGGTCATGACCCATTGGGTGAAGAACTAGAGGAGCTCTGGTTTAACATCGATGAAGGAGTTCATTGATGTAATGTTGGATTGCATGATATAGAAGGCTTGGATAACAAACCAAAGGCTCTACATAAGCATTGTTAATCCATTATATAGAACCAGAGGAGCTCTGGTTAAATACATATGTAGCATTTAGGTGGCCAGAAGCTCTGGATAGTAGAAGCAGAGGCTCTGGATGAAAAATGCATATATAAAAAAATTAAATGTGAAGATGAAAATGTTGCTCCCCCTCAAATGATGCTTGTATATTGATTTTGAAGTATTCAAAAGCTCCCCCTCAAACAAATAATAATGAAGAATTTGAGGACCAGAGGCTCTGGTCTATACAACCAGAGGCTCTGGTTGTGAAAGATGATAAATGTATGAATGGTGGCTAAGTGGAAGAGAAGTGTATAAAAGGGTCTTTGAGACAAGAGGAGCTCTGGTTCCAAAGAGAACAAAGCCAGAGGCTCTGGTCTTTAGAACCAAAGGCTCTGGTTGTGAAGCAAAGAAAATGGGTATTTGAAAGAATATGACGGATATAATGGATGAGCCTTTGAGACCAGAGGAGCTCTGGTTCCAAAGATTGTGAATCCAGAGGCTCTGGTCTTTAGAACCAGAGGCTCTGGTTATGAAAGCAAAGGAATGAAATATGAAAGAATATGGTTAAGTCCATATGTAGGGAGAAGAGGGAAACTCTTTGGGACCAGAGGGGCTCTGGTTACAAAGAGTATGAATCCAGAGGCTCTGGTCTTTAGAACCAGAGGCTTTGATATGGTATAGAAGGGTGTGGTGTATACCATGTCATAGATGGGAACTTGATAACACTGGTTTCAAAGGAATTGGAAACCAGAGGCTCTGGTCTTTGGAACCAGAGGCTCTAGGTGGGAAGGGAATACTTAGTAAATGAAAACTAAGTATATGCCTTGGAACAGAGGGGCTCTGGGTCCAAAGGATAAAAAATGAGGAGATGAAAAGAATGAATGCCTAAGTCCAAGATTGAGACACCGGGATGTAGACTCAAAGAATTGGATTCCAGAGGCTCTGGTCTATATAACCAGAGGCTCTGGTGAGTAAGAGAATACTTGGTAGAAATTACTAAGTATATGCTTTGGACCAGAGGGGTTCTGGTTCCAAAGATGATGGAGATTGTTTGCCAAAAATTAACCAAAGTAAATCTAAATTCCCAAAGGCTCTGTCTTTATGACCAGAGGCGCTGCTTTAGGATACTTGGAGTTTATGAATAAAATTTTATGTATCACTTATAGGAATAACCACAAGATATTGAAGATCTCTGGTTACAAGCTAATGAGTGACTTTAAGTGGTGAGAATCAGCATACCCATCTTGCTGAATAGGAATAAAAATCTTTTCTCATCAAGAGCTTTTGTGAAAATGTCAACAAGTTGAATCTCAGTTGGAACAAAATACATTTCTATATTACCTTTTTCAACATTGTCTTTTAGAAAATGGTACCTTACATCGATGTGCTTGGTCTTGGAATGCTGCACTAGATTTGTAGAGATTACTATGGCACTCTTGGAGTCACAGAGGATAGGGATTTTGTCATAATGGAAACCATAGTCCTTAAGCTGAGTCTTCATCGATAGAACTTTTGAAGAACAACTAGCAGCAGCAACATACTCTGCTTCTGCTKTGGATGTTGAGACACAATTTTGTTTTCTGGATGTCCAACTTACTAGCTTGTCCCCCAAGAGTTGACAGCTTCCAGACGTGCCCTTTTTATCAAGCTTGCAACCTGCATGATCTGCATCCGTGTAGGCTATTATAACAAGTTTGCCTGATGGATCAGCAAATAGCTTAGCTCCTACAGCCATAGGTGTTCTCATCGATGATGAATTTGAGAAAAAGTATTTCTTTAGAAGGCCAGTCAATATTTGGACTGATTGATGAAAATTCGTTCTGAAGTTTGTTTGATTTGAAGACGAAGGAAGAAGCTTAGTTCTCCCATCATACTCATCTCAAAGTTACTTTTCATCAACTCTGAGAATTTTTCGCAATGTTTTGCATTTGTAGAACCAAATATGATGTCGTCCACATATATTTGAACAAGTAAGATGTCACCTTTATGCTTTTTGAGAAAGAGGGTTGTATCGATTGTACCTTTTTTGTAACCGTTGTTGATGAGAAAGGTAGATAGAGTTTCATACCAGGCCCTGGGTGCTTGCTTCAGCCCATAGAGGGCTTTATCTAGAAAGTAGACTTAGTCTGGATGTTTTGGATCTTCGAACCCAGGAGGCTGCTGTACGTAGACTTCTTCTTAAAGTTTGCCGTTGAGGAAGGCATACTTGACATCCATCTGATAGACCTTAAAGCCTTTGTGAGGGGCGCAGGCTAGGAACATTCTGATGGCTTCAAGTCTTGCAACGAGAGTGAATGTTTTATCATAATCAATCCCTTCTTCCTGGCGGTAACCTTGGGCAACAAGCCTGGCTTTGTTCCTTATTACGATGCCATTTTCGTCCTTCTTGTTCCGGAAGACCCATTTGGTTCCTATGGCCGTCTTCCCTTTGGGTAGAGGCATAAGGGACCATACTTTGTTTCGTTCAAACTGGTGTAATTCTTCTTGCATCACGTCTATCCAGTTTGGGTCTTGTAGGGCTTCTAAAATCTTCTTTGGTTCTATCATGCTCAGAAAGTTGGCGAAGAGGCATTCATTTGTTGTGGCAGATCTTGTCTTGACACCAGAAGTTGGATCACCAATGATTTGGTGGTGTGGGTGATCTTTTATCCACTTGGTGCTTGATTGAGTTCTGGAGCAATAGGATGCAGCTCGTCATCGACTGATGGAGCTGATTGCTCCCCCACGACGAGATCATCTCTAGAGTTAGATTCTGGATCTTGATCGTGATCTGAAGACACAGAAGAAGTAGATGGTGAAGTAACATGAGTTTCTGTAAGAGTTGTACCTTTAGCATTGGAGACTTCATGATCTTTATCGATTCTGAAGTTAGATTTTGCAGTGGGCACATTTCAAGAGATTACTTCTTCATCGAAGATGTCTTCAAATAATTGAGCTAGCTCTGATTCATTGGGTTTGCCAAGTGATGAATTAGATGATCTTCTTTGAAGTCCGAGTTCTGAATTGTTGTATCCAGAAGTCATTGATAGGGAATCATCAAAGGACACATTGATGCTTTTGATGACGATCTTTGACCTTTTGATGTAGACTCTGTAGGCTTTGGCGGTTTGAGAATAGCCCAGAAAGATTCCTTCATCAGCTTTCTTGTCAAACTTGCCAAGATATTCTCTATCGTTGAGTACAAAGCATTTGCACCCACATACATGAAAATATTTGACATTTGGTCTTCTGTGGTTGATGAGCTCATAAGGTGTCTTCTGGTGTCTCTTGTTAATGATTGATCGATTTTGGGTGAAGCACGCAGTTGAAATTGCTTCAGCCCAGAATGTGATGGGTAACTCCGATGAAGCAAGCATGGTCCTTGCTGCTTCCACTAAGGTTCGATTCCTTCGCTCTACCACTCCATTTTKTTGTGGAGTTCTTGCGGATGAGAAGTTTTGTGTAATGCCTTCACTGAAGAGATAGTCATCAATTTTAGTATTTTTGAATTCAGTTCCATTGTCGCTTCTAACCTTTACTACTTTTTGTTGTAAAAGGACTTGAAGTCTTTTCATCACTCCAATGAGTAGGTCTGGAACGTCTGATTTCTTCTTTACAAATTCAACCCAAGTGTATCTGGAGTATTCATCGACCAATACTAGCATATACTTCTTTCTAAAGAGACTTTGGGTTGATATAGGCCCACAGAGGTCTATGTGAATCATGTCTAAGGGATTGGTGCAGGAGGTTTCTGACTTGGTTTTATGTGAGGCTCGTTTTAACTTTCCTATCTTGCATGCTGAGCAAAGATGATCTTTTTCGAATTTGAGATCCGGAATTCCCTTGACCAACTTCTGTGTGGCTAGTTTTCGTAGTGCATCAAAGTTGATGTGTGAGAATTTATGATGCCATAGCCAATTTTTATCGCTCTTATGGGAAACAAGACAAAGGGTGTCTTGTCCCATTGAGGACTCAAAATCTAGAAGATAGAGATTTCCATCTCTCTTTGCTTTGATGATTGTTTGTCAGGGCATCCTTTCTATTATACAGAAACCTTTGCGAAACCTGACTTCAAGACCCTTGTCGCAAAACTGGCTTATGCTTAATAGGTGGTGGTTCAATCCTTCGACATAAGCCACATTGTTGATGGAGATGTTGCCTTTGATGAGAGTGCCATATCCTTTGATAGTGCCCTTGCTGTTGTCTCCAAAAGTCACAGATCCTCCAGATTTTTCAACGAACGAGGACAGTTGACTTTTATCATCAATCATGTGCCTAGAGCAACCGGAGTCCATATACCATGGTTTCACATGCTGGTCCTGCAAGACAAATTAAGGGGTTTTAGGTACCCATTTCATAATGGGTCCTCGTTTTTTAGTAGGGGATTTCACACTCTTTTCATCACCCTTAGCCTTTGCAGGCTTGGGTTTATTTGCCTTTCCCTTGCCCTTGGGTTTGGGCTTTTTCACGTTTTCATTGGTTTTAACTTT
>NW_020200838.1:64412-76560 GCF_001531365.2 Cynara cardunculus var. scolymus
AATTCATTGAATCCAATCCCTTGAGTGTCCGTTTGACCATTTAATTTTTCATATACGTCTTGGGCATCTTTATACTTCTTCATCAGAAGTTCATTGGTTTGAAGCTTCTGGAAAAGGATATCTCGTTCTTTTTGAAAGAAATCTTTAAGAGCTGCTCAATTTAGTCTCTCTGCCTTGGATTCCTTTAAGGCCTTTGTTTTCTTTTCTAGGTCCTTAGTTATTCGTTTGTTTAATTCCAGAAGTTTATCTTCATCTGATTTCTTAAGTGTGTTGATGCGAGTCTTTTCCTTTTCAAGTTCAGCTTTTTCTTCGGTTAGAAAATCAATTTCTCATTTGTAGAAACTTGCTTCTTTTTCCGCTTTTATCCTTTCAGATTTTTCAAAATTTAATTTCTCTTTTAATGTCAAGAAATCTTCTGAAAGTTTTATTACCCTTAACTCTAGTTCCGATGGAGCAGAGTTGGTTTAATTGGAGGTAGACTCACATACCTGATCATCAGAGTTGTAGGCGTATTCTGCATTGAATCGGACGCCCAATTTTCTTTCTCAACCATCAGGCTTCGCTCTCTGGAATTATATTTGTATTTGTTCTTGTAATAGTCAGCATCCTTTACCAATCGTTCTCAGCATTCTTTGGAAAAATGGCTGAGTTTTCCGCATTTAAAGCATCGGAGATCATTTTTCCTTCCATCCTTGTCTTCTTTCCACTCGTCTCTTTTGTCTTCTCTTCTTTCTTCTCTTTCTTCTCTCCCATCTCTTCTATCTTCCCTCTTATGAAATTTGGATGGCTTCCTTTCATACGATGACTAGTACCTTTCCCTCATGAACTCTTTTCGTTCATAGGGTTTCTTGATGAACTTTTTCTGGAACTGCTTTGTGATCAAGGCCAAAGATTTGGTAAAAGTTTAATTTCATCATCTGATTCAGAAGTTTCTTCTTAAGATTCTGATTCTACCACCAATGCTTTCTTGCCTTTCTTTTTATGTTCTTTGGTAGAGGTCCTTGATTTTTCCTTTTCATCGGCAGCAATGGCAATAGGTCCACTAATGGAAACCTTCTTTTTTCATTATGTCATTCTCTTGTGGTGCAAGCGTTCCATACAGATCATGAAGTGACCAGCCGTCTAGGTCCTGGTTTGCTTGAAGGGACATAGACAGCTGAGTCCATTCATCACCAAGACTTTTTAGGAATCAAACGTTGTTTTCTTCCTTAGTTCTGGAGATATCGTTTCGACGACATTGATTGATCAATGTGTTAAAACGATCATATGTTTTATGTATTGGTTCATCAGAAAGGGCCTTGAAATTAGTATATTCGTTGAGACATTGTGCTCTATGATTTTTCCTCTTTTTTGCTCCTCCTTCCAGTTGGCTTGCCAGTTCATCCCATAGTTCCTTGGATGTGGACCATGCGTCGAGGGATTGGAAGATTTCATTGGGTATGGCCATGATTATCAATCGTTTGGCCTTCTTGTCTGTTTCTACCCTTTCCATGTCGTCTTCATCCCAATTCTTCTCATCCTTGGGCATATAGTAGGCAGGAATTGCAGCCGTGGTGTTTGTTCCTGCAACTCTTGGGACAAGAGTTTGTGGAATGTAAGGGCCCTCCATTACAGATCGCAAGAGGTTCCTGTCCATTCCTTCCAAGAAATTCACCATTATGGTCTTCCATTGTGGGTATTCTTTTCGTTGAAGAGTTGGAGGCTTGGTAAGGGAGCCAACACTATAAGCGGAATTCCAGTTGGCCATTGAGAATTTTGAAGAGAAGGATTTGTGTTTTGACCAGAGAAAAGGTCAAAAATTGAGAGATTTTTGTTTGATCGTTTTTATTGGAAAATCAATCAATMGGCTCTGATACCAATTGTTGATCTCAGATCTCTCAATAACACTGATAATCTGGTTAATAACAACCAAATTATAATGATTTGATGAACAAAGTGATGAACACTCAAGAAGAAATTATGAACAATTAAAAATAATCTTGAGCATCAAAGATTTCACTTTATTAATAAGAAAAACTTAAAGGCGACTATTTTTACAATAGGCCTAATCACCTATTTAAACTAATAAGAAGATAACTATCTAATGAGACTTTTTAGCTAATCATCTATTAATAGATAACGTTTATCTAAACTATGGATAAGCTTTAGTAATTAAGATAAACTCGAAATCTAGCTATTGACTTGTCATCTCCAGCTGTCATTCATGGTATGATGGATCATCCTTATCTGTAAGTCTTCATCGCATGCTTCTGGATGAATTGTTGGAAAATTCTCTAAGTGTAGTTGACCAGAGGGTTGATGAAGATGCTCTTTCCATCGCATCCTTGGTCGTCCATYGGTCCTCTGGTTGTGCTCCAGACTTAGTCAATTCTGCCTTGATGTCATCATCAGTCTTCTGGTTTTTCATCACTTATTGTTTTTCATTACTTTTTCACTTTATGAATTATGGGGTTTAACAACCTTTCTGTCAGAGTGAACCTCATTCATAGTTTTTATCCAAATCATATTCTCAACCACAGTTTATAATCAAACCTTTCCAATCATAAGAACACTCTGTTCTAAATCAAATTGCCAACTCAACTTGTTCTTCCCAAACAAGGCATTGTTTTAAAACTGATTCTGAAGAACAGTTTCTGTTTAATCCTTTCAAAACAGGTTCTAATCTTTGAACCATAAAACATTTCTTTCAAAACTGTTTAAAAGCAGTTTTCACCATATTGTTTCTAAATCCAATTATCCGTAATTACTAAATTACAAGATCGAACAACAGCTTATAAGCTTACGGTTATAATCAAAAGGTTAATAAAACTCACCTTAATAACACAGATTCTCTAGGTTATCACACAGCAACTTAACAAAATCCTTAACAGCAATTTCTTCAAGAAATGCTCTTCATCGCCTTTAAATTTCTCTTGTATATTTTGTAAAATAATGAACTGATAAGGTTTTTACCTTATCTTTTTTCTTTTATACTTAGGATGAGGCGGTGATGGATATCTTTCAATGTAAAATCATTAGGTGGTGGAAAGATAATGTTTTATAATCAACTTTTCTTAACCATGAATGTTTGAATTATTATAATATTCCTACATATTATATTATCATATAACCGCCTATAAAATTTCCACATGCATGCATAATATCAAATTACCACACATGTGCACATAATTCATGCATTTACAATTTTAAGATAACATGCATGCTATCATATAATTCACATAATAAACACATAGAATTACCTTGACTAGGTTTGCAGAAAACCCGGTTATAACATTCTATTCCCCTTAAAAGAATTACGTCCCGGAATTCACTGAAATAACCAAGGGTATTGGTTTCTCATGTGAGATTCTAGTTCCCATTATGCTTCGGAACCCTTGTGAAAATGCCACTGTACTTTTACCAAACTAATCCTCTTTATTTCTCAAGACTTTGGTCTTTCTGTCAGTTACTGCTTCTGGTGTCTCGAAGAAATTCAACTTATCATCAAGTTTGATCTCAAAAAGTGGTATTGTTAGACTTGGGTCTGCCAAACATTTGCGTAGATTCGATACATGAAAAGAGCTGTGAATCTGACTGAGTTCCTTTTGGTAGTTCCAACTGATAAGCTACCGGCCCAATTCTTTTGCAGATTTTGAATGGTCCAATATACCTTGGACTGAGTTTTCCTTTTTTCCCGAATCTCATAATACCTTTTTGATGGAGATACTTTTAACATCACAAGGTCTCCTACACTCAATTCAGTCGGTTTCCTTCGTTTGTTGGCGTAACTTCTCTAACGATCTTGGGCAGTCTAAATTCTTGTATAAATCTGCTCAATTTTTTCAGACGATGTTTGCACAATTTCAGGACCTGTTAACTGTTTTTCACCTACCTCATTCCAACACAACGGCGTTTGGCATTTTCTTCCATACAAAACTTCACAAGGTGCCACTTGAATGCCGGAGTGATTACTGTTATTGTAGGCAAATTCTATCAATGGTAAATGTTCATCCCATGATCCTCCAAAGTCAATGACACAGGTTCTTAACATTTCATCGAGAGTTTGGATGGTTCATTCACTTTGTCTATCCGTTTGTGGGTGATTAGTTGTACTCAATCTGATTTGAGATCCCAAAGCTCTTTGTAGACTTTCCCAAAATTTTGAAGTAAAACGACTGTCACGGTCAGAAATAATGGACAATGGAACACCATGTCTAGTCATGATTTCCTTGATGTATAATTGAGCCACCCTTTCCAATGAATAAGTATCTTTCATTGGTAGGAAATGTGCAGACTTTGAGAAACGATCCACTATTACCCAAATTGCATCATATCCTTCTGCTGTTCGGGGTAGTTTCATCATGAAGTCCATTGTAATCTGATCCCATTTCCAGACTGGTATCTCTAATGATTGCAGGTTTCCATAGCGTCTTTGATGCTCAATCTTGACATGTAAAGAAGTTAGACATTGTTCCACATATGCCGCTATATCTTTCTTTAATACCGGCCACCAATAAAATACTTTCAAGTCTTTGTAAATTTTGTTAGTACATGGGTGAATTGAATAACGAGACTTGTGACTTTCGTGTAGGATGATTTCTCGTATATTACCATATTTTGGTACCCAAATTTAGCCTTGGAAGTATAAAAGTCCTTCATTGTTGGTTTCCATGGTAGAAATTATTCTTCCCACTTTTTCAGACTTCTTGTTTTCTTCTTTAACAGCTTCCTTCTGGTTTTTCAAAATCTCTTGGTGAAGGTCTGGAGTTAAGCAAATTTTTGTTGCTCTGATCGTCCCACTTCTTTCCTTTCTGCTCAAGGCATCAGCCACCACGTTTGCCTTTCTTGGGTGGTAGAGAATCACACAATCATAGTCGTTAACGAGTTCAATCGATCGCCTCTGCCTCATATTCAGATCCCTCTGGTTGAATAAATGTTGTAAACTTTTATGATCTGTAAAGATGTGGCATTTAGATCCTAGAAGATAGTATCTCCATATTTTTAGTGCAAAAACCACGGCTGCTAATTCCATGTCATGGGTGGGGTATTGTTTTTCAAGATCCTTTAGTTGGTGAGATGCATAAGATATGACTTTACCCCTCTGCATCAATACACAACCGAATCCCAACTTTGATGCATTTTTGTACACTATGAAGTCCTCTGTTCCATCAGGCAGAGATAAAATTGGAGCGCTGCAAAGGTGATCCTTTAATAACTGAATAGCTTTATGCTGCTCTGCCTCCCATTGAAACATGACATTTTTCCGAGTTAACTTGGTTAATGGTATGGCTATTTTTTAAAAGTTCGGTATGAACTTACGGTAATAACCTACTAATCCCAAAAAACTTCGGATTTCAGATGGGGATTTTGGTGCTTCCCACTTGGCAATTGCTTCAATTTTTGTTGGACCTACTTGTATTCCTCTTTCTGATATCACGTGTCCCAAAAACTGAACTTCTCGTAACTAGAACTCGCATTTTGACAACTTAGCATACAACCCTTTTTTTGCTTAAGTGACTCAGGACCAGATAGAGATGCTCTGCATGTTCTTCCTCTGTCTTCGAGTAAATCAGAATGTCATCAATGAACACAATCATAAACTTATCAAGATATTCTCGACATATTATGTTCATTAAGTCCATAAAGGCTGCATGTGCATTGGTTAATCCAAAAGCCATAACCAAAAATTCATGATGCCTGTACCTTGTCCTGAAAGCAATCATAGGAATGTCTTCATTTCATACCTTGAGTTGGTGATATCCAGACCGCATATCAATCTTGGAGAAATAGCTGGCCCCTACTAATTGATCAAATAGATCGTCTATCCTAGGTAATAGATATTTATTTTTGATTGTTAATTTGTTGAGTTCTCGGTAATCTATGCACATTCGCATAGACCCATCTTTCTTCTTGACAAACAGAACTGGGGCTCCCCAAGGTGATGTACTTGGTCTGATAAAGCCCTTATCGAGTAAATCTTTTAACTGCGCGACTAACTCTTTTAGCTCTGGTGGGGCTAATCTATATGGCGCTTTGGCTACAGGCATTTCCCCGGATAAGAGGTCAATTCTGAATTCTATATCTCTATCTGGTGGAAGACCAGACAAATCTTTCGGGAATACCTCTGGAAAATCACTGACCATTGGGATCAATCTCTGTTCTTCTTTTTCCTTCTTGGCATTGATTACATAGGCCAAAAATCCTTGACACCCCTTCTGCATGCATTTTCTAGCCTTCATTACTGATAACAATCTGCGTGAATGGCTTTGACCATCACTATGAATATTAATAGTCTTTATGTTTGGCAATGTCATTCTGACCATCTTCTTATCATAAATAATGTTGGCCTGATTCTTGGCTAACCAATCCATTCCCACTATTACATCAAACTCTTTCATATGCATGGGAAATAATCTGATAGGTAGCTCACATTTCTCAATCATAATAGTGCAGTCTTTAAACACATAATCCACAGATAATTGACCATTAGAAGTATCAACTACTAACTTATTGTCAAGTGACACAAAATTCATACGAGCACATAGAGCAAATGATGGGGATACAAACGGGAAGTTTGCACCTAAGTCAAATAACACTTTAGCATGCAAGGAGTTTACGAAAAATGTACCTGTTACTACATCGAGTGTAGTTTCTGCTTCATGTTTGGTTATTTGAAAAGATTGACCCTGCACCCCACTCGTTCCTCTGCCCATACTTGGTGTCCCACGACCGGTCGAAGTATTGCTTCCCATAGTAAGCTGTGGAGCTTTCAATTGTGGAAAATTATTCTTGAAATGATATGGGGAATTACAATGGAAGTATTTTTTGTTTTCTCGACAAAAATTTGAAGTATGCCCAACTTCATCACAGTTAAAACACTTTATTGGTTCTGCTCGACATTCCCCTCGGTGGTACTGTCGACATCAGGGACAGGCTCTTTCTATCGGTCTCTATACTGTTCTATTAGTAAACTTGGTAGTTTTTGGTCCTTGATAACTAACCGAAGATCCTTCCCATTTTCTTTTCTCCATGTGTTTCCCTTCTTCACTTCTGTTCTTGGTTCTCTCGGTGATCTCTGCTGCATCTACTGCCATTGCAAAAGGTGGCAGGATTCATTGCTATAACAAATTCCCTGATGGATGGTTTTAGACCCCAAATGTATCGTACTACTTTTCTCACCTCTGTGGAGATATAATGTTCAGCAAACCTTGAATATTCTATAAATTTCTCCGTGTATTCTCTGACTGACCCAGAGCTCTGTTCCAGCTTTAAGAAATCTTTTTCCATCTGTCTGACCGTTGTTTTAGGACAAAATTGTTATTTAAATCTATTCACAAAATCTGCCCATGTCATAGTTTGTAGAATATCTGTTTTGGCCAATGATTCTATCTCCCACCAAAACAAAGCATTTGACTTTAAAACAGAAACTGCAAATCTAACTTTATCGGATTCTGCACATCGAATAGTGTTGAATACAGACTCTATCTCTTTGATCCAACACATGGCATTAACTGTATCTCTGTCTCCCGAGAAAGTTGGTGGCTTGCAGGTTAAGAACATCTTTATATCTCCTTCCCGATTATTGATAACTGGAACTGTTGGATTAATTTCAACTCTGCCAGTCTTGATTCTGACAGGAATTCCCATAATGGAAGTCAAAGTTTCCCTTAGCTTTCCCATTTCTTCAGCAAGCATATTTCTAGTCACGTATTCTGGTTGTGGTATCTGTTCTTGATTCATATTTTCAGAATTGGATTATGCATGGTCTATATTGTTTTCTAGTTGACTGGCTATGCCTCTGGTCTGCCCTCTTCCTTGACCTCTACCTCTACCCCTTCCTCTACCTCTTCCTCTACCCTCAGAGGTGCCAATAGGAGCAATAATAGGGGAATCTTCTTCTTCATTAATGGGGTTCGGGCGGGTGATCCCTTCTGACCTTCTAGATCTGCTTGTCATTTGTTGATTTCAAAATTTAATAAACATATTTTCATATTCCCAAATACAAATAAGTTTCCCAGTTTAGTTATGTACCTATAAATTCAAAATTACATTGGCCAGATGTAATCCGAAAATACCTTACAAACTGTTCTCTTAACTTAACATATTTATTCCATGGGTGCTAACTATGTCTGGACCCTTAATATGCAATAAAACAGTTTAAGTCTAGGCATCATGCATGTGAATACCTAAATCCCTTAAACTCAGGCTCTGATACCATCATTGTAACACCCCCATATTCATATATTGCATATAACACATATTTCATACATAGAATACATGTTTTTTCCACATAGGTCTATAATACAAGAGACTAAAATATACAACTCAAAAATTTCAAAGTACATGCTCTTGTATTCTAACATCTAAGCTTCAACACATGGCTAACCAAGATCTTCAAATAATAAAGCACATAGGGACGTAATTCATATAATGTTTTTTCCCTTATTATCATTACCTGCATACATATGTTTGAAAACACAAAATGAGGGTTAGACATAAATGTCTAGTGAGGTTCCCTTTTATGTAAATGCTGGGTGAAGATCACCAAAACATTTATTTCAAATAATCCATAGGTAGCAAACACTGAATCATATTCCATTTTGGGTCCATCGGGCCTCTAGTTCCAAACACCACACTTAGAGTTATTTTACTAATCACAACCAGAGTCCCTCTGGTTCCTCTACCAGAGCTTCTGGTTCCTCGGCCAGAGACTCTGGTTGCACTCACTTGTGAGACGACAAGAGCCCCTCGCGTCTTTTTTTTGTATAAAATACCAAGTATAAAATTGTTTTTTCTTAAAACTTCTTTAAATATAATTTTGACACAGAAGCTCTTATCAATAGATACAGAGCCTCTGGTCCAACTAGTACGTTTTAGTAAAAATGTAAATATTCATCAAATCAATAACAAGAATCCTCTGATCCAATAGTGATGACCAACCAGAGCTTCTCTGGTTCCTCATAAAATGTACATTTTGTTCCAAAAATACTTTTTGCCAAAACCAATGACCATAGGCCATATTTTCCCGTAACCATAACATCAATACTACTATTTCCAATAAGAACAACATCTCTGAATCCTCAAATCACCAAGAAGAGAGAACTTCAATCTGTTCTAATCTTACTAGATATAATAGCAAGAGTTATACCATGCATACACACACAACGACCATCCTTATTACATCCATAAATCCCCTGTTTATAGCAATAGTTATCCATCACACAGAACGACCATCCTTATTTCCCCTGAAATTCATATGAACTATTTCATCCAATGACAGGTTGCAGAACTTTCTGTCAGAGTGAACCTCGTTCATAGTTTTTATCCAAATCATATTCTCAACACAGGTTTATAATCAAACCTTTCCAATCATATGAACACTCTGTTCTAAATCAAATTGCTCAACTCAACTTGTTCTTCCCAAACAGGTTATTGTTTTTAAACTGATTCTGAAGAACAATTTTTGTTTAATCCTTTCAAAACAGGTTCTAATCTTTGAACCACAAAACATTTCTTTCAAAACTGTTAAAAAGCAATTTTCACCAAATTCCTTCTAAATCTCAATCATCCGTAATTACTAGATTACAAGATCGAACAACAGCTTATAAACTTACGTTTATAATCAAAAGGTTAATAAAACTCAACTTGATAACACAGATTCTGTAGGTTATCACACAGCAATTTAACAGAATCCTTAACAGCAATTTCTTCAAGAAATGCTCTTCACCGCCTTTAAATTTCTCTTCTATATTTTGTAAAATAGTGAACTGATAAGGGTTTTACCTTATCCTTTTTCTTTTATACTTAGGCTGAGGCGGTGATGCATATCTTTCAATATAAAATCATTAGGTGCTGGAAAGATAATGTTTTATAATCAACCTTTCTTAACCATGAAGGTTTGAATTATAATAATATTCCCACATATTATATTATCATATAACCGCCTATAAAATTTCCACATGCATGCATAATATCAAATTACCACACATGTGCACATAATTCATGCATTTATATTTTAAGATAACATGCATGCTATCACATAATTCACATAATAAACACATAGAGTTACCTTGATTAGATTTGCAGAAAACCCAGGTATAACAGATTGGACCACAAAGATCCACATGAAGCATATGCAAAGGTCTGATACAGGACACATTTATCTTTGTTTTGTGGGAAGCTCTTCTAAGCTTTCCCATTTTGCAAGTAGGACAGAGGTGGTCCTTCTCGAACTTTATGGCAGATAGTCTGTCAACCAGATATCTCTTCACAAGCTTCTCTATATTTTGGAAATTCAAATGAGACAGCTTGTGATGCCAGAGCCAAACTTCTTCACACTTACGAGATACGAGACAAAGAGTCTTCGAATTATCTCTTGGTGAGAAATGCATAAGGTAAAGATTACCCTTACGTTTGGCTCTTAGCAACTTCTAACCAGATTCTGACATGATAGAACAAGCTTCCTTTTGGAACTTGACATTGTAGCCAGAATCACACAGTTGACTTATGCTCAAAAGATTATGTTTAAGCCCAAAGACATAAGCAACCTAAGAGACGGAAACTTTACCTTGATGAAGATCTACATATCCCTAAAGGTTACTCTTCCTCCAACTTTCTCTCTGTATGAAGACAGTAGCCTCTTCTTGCTGGCCTTGTGTCTTGAGCATCTGGAGTCAAGATACCAAATGTCTACTTGCCGCTTCTGCAAAACAAATTATAGGATTTAGGTACCCATTTCATAATGGGTCCTCGATGATTAGGATTAGGAGATTGGTTTTTAGCTTGGGGGAGAGAATCTGTCTCAGCACCTGAGTTACCAGACTTGAGATCTGGTTTGTCAGTTTGGCTTTAAGAGTTTTCTTCCTCTCTGGGTCTTCTTGGAATTTATCCTTGATGACCCAGAGAGAATGCAATTGGGATTAGAGAAATGTTGCTTTAACTTTTGCAGTAGAGAGAAACATTCACAAGTATGAACACATTTTATTGACAAAACGGTTTATTTGATTCATAATACATTTTATTACAATCGTTCCTAGCATTGTTGGTTCTAACGAACTTCCTATCTAGTTCAGATTGTTTAGACTTCTTTTAATGAGTGTGCTCTGTTCTCTTCTTATCCCTTCTTACTCCTTTGGCCTTAAGAGGCCTCTCTGAAATAGAGGAATTGAAAATAGAGTCAGCAGCGGATTTTCCTTTCTATTCTGGAGTGAACTTAATTAGCTTTCAAGAATTAGGTTTAGAGCTCTTTGATACAGTGGTAACAGATTTAGCTTTCTTTGCCATGTATTCAAGCTTTCGAGAGAATTTAGATCTTGTTGACATGCTTTCGAAGTTAGGACCTATGAGAATCTTTTTCTTTTATTCTATTGCTGAAACAGATTTATTAGATTTCTCATTTGGAAGTTTTACAACTTCTGGTCCTGTTGCCACTATCTTTGTCTCAACTTGCTTTATTCGAGTCCACCTCTAATTCTGAGTTAGAGTCAAGAAAATCCTTGTGTGAATTTCGAAGTGTAGAGGTATCATTAAGAAATTGAGATTCTCGTGTGCATGAACTAGAGCCTTCATCCATCTTTTGTGTTGAAATTTTTTCAAAACTATCTGAGGAATTAGTCTCCAAAGAACCTGTATGACTTTTAGTAGGATAATTCAAGGCCTTAAGCAAATTATGCTCGAAGACCTGTCTCACCGTTTCTCTGAAGTCATCCATTAATTTTGGATCCAGAGTTTTACAAAGTTATCTATTGATGAACTATTGATTTCTGTTGATCCTCTCTCCCACTGATTTGATGATAATCCCTTTTTCCTTCCACGTTTAATTTGTGTTTCTGTATTTTCAGTTCCAGTGATCATCACTGAGTATGTTCGGTAATCGCTGAAGAACTTGCATTGTAAATTCATCAGAGACAACAATACTTCAAGAAGACAACACTCACACCAAAGAACCTTCAGCGAATGTCGAAGACTGAAACTGAAGATTAGAGACTGGCGAGTACGTGATCTGAAGTGGTATTCAGTGATTACAAGCCTGACTACATATGTGTGAAGACTGCTCTAGCTTCAACGAATGATGATGAGACCTCCAGGTCATTCCAGCATTCAGCGATCAAAGGAAGCTTGCTTAGCACGATTGTTGTTGTCTTGTCCTTATGCACACAAAGGACAAACC